>NW_013668505.1:90012-93034 GCF_000517525.1 Limulus polyphemus | reverse complement strand
CAGAAAGAATAAACTAGTTTTATTTAAGAAAGGACTTGTATCGCTAAAGTTTCTTCGGAAAGAATTTTTACGGAAAATTAACAAACGAACAAAGACGTAACAATATTTTTATTCACTGTTGCATAGCAGTTGGTTAACAATAAATCAGTAAAAAACAACATTCAGTGTTTCTATGATAACTGAGTGAAAGTAAACTGTCTAATCTTATTAAATTTTATTAATTAATTCCTGTCTATTCAACTGGAAAATTCTATCACTTTGAAGATAAAACAAAAAGTCACACAAACAATAAACATAACACTGCAAATATGAATGGAGGATATATCCCTGTGTATAAAGCATTCAAACTATTAAACAAAATAAAAAACAACGGCTAATCACACTCCACAAAATAACGATTTTATTCAAACTCAACGTTTCGGTTTACGGCTTTCTCAAGTTTGTTTGAAGTTAAGCACAAAGCTACACAATGGGCTATCTGTGCTCTGCCCACCACGGGTACCAAAACCCGGTTTCTAGCGTTGGAAGTCCGCAGACATACCGCTGTGCCACTGGGGGACCTTTTCTCAAGAGTTACAACGTCACATATAAATATATATAAAAACGATATAACCTTTGAGAAAAGCGTAAGCCGAAACGTCGAGTTTGGTTTTTTTCTTGAGTGTGATTAGCTGTTTTTTGTGTGTATTTTTTGTAAACATCGTTTCAATCCTCCAGTCTGTTCTGAAAAAGTTTAAAAACTGATACATTCAAAATACTTCTTCACCTTTAAGATTATTTTAACACAACTACATTAATTTTGAAGATTCATGTTTATCTTTTTTAACCCAACTACATTAATTTGTAGATTCATGTTTATCTTTTTTAACCCAACTATATTAATTTGTAGATTCATGTTTATCTTATTTTTAATCCAACTACATTAATTTTGTAGATTCATGTTTATCTTATTTTTAACCCAACTACATTAATTTTGTAGATTCATGTTTATCTTATTTTTAACCCAACTACATTAATTTTGTAGATTCATGTTTATCTATCCTATATCTACTACAAGATTTACCTTGCTGGCCACTAGACCTGTGAAAACACTTGAAACGGATAAACGATTCATTAAACTCTGAGAGCTGAACATAATATGAATTTAAACTTTTTTAAAGGTTTATATATAAATCTTTTATTTTACACAAAGCTTTGAAGAAAAGCTAATACTTTTATAATACGCTAACTACAGAATCCAAAACCAGTGTATTTTCAGTTGACTGTAATTGCTTTAGAAAATGTTCTTAATTTTGTTTGTTTGTAATTAAGCACAAAGCTATCTGTGCTCTGCCCACCACGGGTATCGAAACCCGGATTCTAGCGTTGTAAGTCCGCAGACATACCGCTGTGCCACTGGGGGCTATTCTAAATTAAACGCATGCCTTTTATGATGTGCTTTAGAATAATTTAAAACCCGTGGAAGATCTGTTAATTTTAGGGATGCACGGGTAGTAAAATTTGGCCGAATACCGGGTCCGAGTTCTCCCCTTGCTCCCCCCCCCCCAAAAAAGAAAAACATACACAAAAATTAGACACAAAAACAAAATTGACTTTTATTACATTTAACCGAAGAATCACCAACAGAACATTCAGGTTTTACTTTCAAGTTTCAATGCCTAGCCCCAACTTCTCAAACCCTAACCCTTATTGTTCTCAGAACCCACACCTTCCCCAGAAGTCCACTTCTCAAGCCATGCCTGTTATCAACCCCTATTGTTGCTCGGAACACGTTTTTATATAACTAAACCAATTATTGACTGTAACTTTCATTACCGCTTTAGTTTTCACAAAGATTAGGGGGTTAGATGCCTAATTTAGACACTCGGCCAGAGCCGAGTATTACCGGGTACCCCAATATCCGGCCGGGGCCGAATATCTGGCCGGGTACCCGTGCATCCCTAATTAATTTGTTAAGTCGGTATATGACTTTGGTTTTTAATTTTTTACTTTAAATTTTATACAATATTTATGTTAGGACGATCCTTAAGTAGCCAGGATCCATTTTTGAACTATACCAATAAATCAGAATTATTTATATTTTTTTTTGGTCTTCTGTACAGTATTAGTATTCGACAAATACTTAACACTTTTGGTATTATTTCGCTTGATAAGATAGTGCTTTCATTACCGAGAGGCATTAATTATGTATGCATAATTTTGTCCCATTCGTGAGTAAATAAATTCGTGTTTGAGTAGGTTAGATGGATAAAAGAAATTAATCATATAATAATAATCCCCGTCCCACCAAACATGCTCACCCTTTCAGCCGTGGGGGCGTTATAATATGACGGTCAATCCCCTATTCGTTGGTAAAAGAGTAGCCCAAGAGTTGGCGGTGGGTGGTGATGATTAGCCGCCTTTCCACTAGTCTTACACTGCTAAATTAGGGACGGCTAGCGCAGATAGCCCTCGTGTAGCTTTGCGCGAAATTCAAAACAAACAAACAAACAAATATAATAATATTTAGTGCATTTCCGCTGATGTTACGGGGATGTTTTCGAAAAGCTCGACGTACTATAAAATTAGTAATCAAGTAACAGGTTATTTGTGCTTTTCCTATCGCGGGTATCGAGACCCGAATTTTAGCTGTATAATCCCTCAGACTTAGCCACCGCAGGCATAAAATTGGCATCCTAAAACGCAGCTTTCCTACTTCCTGTAAGTAATTACAGTAAAATGTGTGAGGTTCTACAAAAGTGTGTGTAGAAGAAATAAATAAAATGTTTCAAATTATTAATGATTATTTATACGCATACAATGAAAAGCCCCACCAGCAGCACAGCGGTATGTCTGCGGACTTATAACGCTAGAAACCGGGTTTCGATACCGGTGGTGGGCAAAGCACAGACAGCCCATTGAATAGCTTTGTTTGCTTGATTAAGCAAAAAGCAACTGTGGAGGGGGGCGTGTAGCTTTGTGCTTAACTTCAAATAAACCAAAAATACAATGAAAAAGAAAACAGTTTATAAGCGAATATGAT
>NW_013668505.1:82580-89148 GCF_000517525.1 Limulus polyphemus | reverse complement strand
ATGCAATAAAAAACGAGAGTTTATTTAAGAGCTTTGTTGTTTTGTTTTGTTGCCAAGAAACACAATGGGCTATATGTGCTCTGCACACTGCAGGTATCGAAAACCGATTTCTAGCGTTATAAGCCTTCAAACTTAACCCTGAGCCAGCGGGGGAGGGGTGAATTTAATAAACATTTGTTTTTAAAGCTTATAAATATTTTAAATGCATATCACTATTTCATTAAACAAGATGTTACGAAAAATATTTTTTATTATTCATCACAGCTTTAGTATAAAAGAACGAATTTATAAACCAAAATTTGAAGAAGATTTTTTTTCATAATATAAATAAGATGAAAGACAGTCTGAAAATCTTGCACTAATATATTTTTGAAAAACAAATACTAATTACTTGAGTAAGGAAGCACACACATTACACTAATATAATAATAGATAGACAAACAACGATTTATAAGCACAAGGAAAAGTTTTATTAATGGTGGAACATACTACATGTTTCGACAGAACATTGGTCTGTCTTCTTTTCCTTTTTATTGTAAATAATTGTTTGCATACCTATTATTAAAATAAAAAGATGGTCCCTCAGTATGTATATGGTTTTCTCAATTAAAAATATAATGATTAAAAATTATTTGTGCATTTTGTTAAGCACAAAATTATACAATGGGCTCATCTGTGCTGTGAACACCGTGGAAATTTTACCCCAAACTTTAGCATTAAAAAACCTTAGATTTCATTGAGGGGGGGGGGGATCCTGACAAGTATTTTCGTAATATATTGTGCGAGGAAAAAATCGATATAACAATACTAATTTTGTGGGGGGAGGGGGTCTTCTCAAATAAACAAAAGGAATGAATCCTGTTTGCAAGATCAATGAAAAGATATGTAATCGTATCTCACATCTATCTCATCCATTCAAAACTGTGTTGTTCTCATATATATTTCAATTCTTAACATTGAAATGTAATATTAAGTCATACAAGTTTCATCGATTCAAAACTGTGTTGTTCTCATATATATTTCAATTCTTAACATTGAAATGTAATATTAACTCATATAACTCTCATCGATTCAAAACTGTGTTGTTCTCATATATATTTCAATTCTTAACATTGAAATGTAATATTAACTCATATAACTCTCATCGATTCAAAACTCTGTTGTCCTCATATATTTCAATTCTTAATATCATCACTATTCAAAAATATGGTTTAGATTTATAGCGGAAAATTCTATCCTTCAGAAATTATTAAAATGGGCTGTGCAGCCGAAAATATACTTTTTTTTTAAATTAAAGGCCACAATAACTCTAAGAAAAAAAATTCACTAACAGTCTGAGTTTTTGTACAGCCAACACTGAAACATTAGCACATAATATATTTTTCAGGTATAGTTCAACTGTCGAGACAGGAAAAAAGACTTTAGGAAGAAAAATGTATTTTCTGTTTCTACATTTGTTCATAATATTCTTGTTTTTAAGTTATTCTTTATTTAAAGATCATATACTAAGATAATTATGAGTAGAAAAATATCATTGTATTGTATAATATTCCAAAAAGACTAGCAGTAAGGCTAAAACGTTTTTTTAACTTCAAATACTTAATATAATTAAAAAACGAATGTATTATGCAACTCACAGCTAAAAGAACAAATAAGTAACGACTCAGTACATCAATAACGATAAATTAAAGTAAAAATGGTATTTATACAACAATCACAGGAAACTATAAACTCGGGTTCTAATCAATTCAAGCCTGCAGCGGCCACAGCCGGTTCACGGTGTTTTCTACACAAGATTTAAACGTTTCTTGATAAAAGCTGCAGCCAACTCTTGTGGGCGATGTTGCCATTCCTCAAGCTTAGATTTAGGAACCGACACTTGATCACCATGGAGACGATTCAGAAGAGTGACGCAAACAACAGCACCTACGTAACGTTATACAGACAAATAAGTTTTCACCAAGAGCCCTGTACTATTTCATTTCAAACATCTTTTCTTAGTAACTACTCGTTCATAACACCTGTGTATATCCCGTCTACTTAACATATACAATAAACAATTCGGGGCACATATGACGTATTTCAACCCTCCTTTGCTCAATATATCAAATAAGTATATATGGCCAGCACAATGTATGTTATGCTTCTCTTTGTTGTTTTTTTTATCTGTGATTTATGTAAAAATTTACCTAATGGTTACCTATATTGAGATAACTCAAGAGAACGTAATATCAACAACTTGTGGCATAGTTTATTGGAAGTAAGAAGTATACAAATACACTACGTTTCAACTGCTTGACCTGCTATCTAATAACTTAATTCACCTAATAATTAATTTTAATTAAATATTATAAGATGGTGAGCCAAACATACCCGTGTTGGTAAAATTGTGGCCTACTGTGTACATAATGTACCCGTGATAGTAATCAAAGGGTAAAACAGGTATGAAAGCACGCTGATGTTAAATGATTATCTCAATCGTTTAAAATACAGGGTGATCCAAAATTATATTTCGTATTTTAGAATTTAATAATTTATCTAACGAAGGAAATACAACCATGCAATTTTCAACATCTCGTAGCCCAACTCAAACAGTTTTTATTGACACGTCATCACACTTCTATGCGTGCATCATTAGTGGCTCTCGGCACGTCTAAGCAATATTCGATTTCAATCTACGTTTGCTGCAACATGCCCACAGTTACAGTGGCGACGGCGTCCGTTATCCCGGTCTTTAGCTTCATGATGTTTGCTATAGGTGTGCGATACACGATGTCCTTAACATACTCCCATGCTTCTTTCCTGTACTGGCGTCTGTAATTACCCTGCACCACAGTCACTGACGTGGTCTCTGCAAGCCAAACAACGCATTGAGTCTTTTCTTGCACGGTTGCCATTTTATGGGGTGACGCTACTCGCTGGAGTAAAAAAGAAACAAACAAAAAACATGCCAATAAAAACTGTTTGGGTTTGGCTATAAGATGTTGAAAATTACTTGGTTGTATTTCCTTAGTTATTTGATTATTAACTTTTAGAAGAGGATAGATAATTTTGGAACACCCTGTATATCTATATAGAAAAAAATTCAAGTAAGCTATAGGTATATTCAAGGCCATAGGCATGCTTCTAAAATGGTATAGCAAAAAGTTTGCCCTTTTCAAACCAAATTATATTGATATTTAAATACAGTAGGCGTCTGAAAGTTAAAAGTACTGTTGGCATATTACAAATTCAAGTACTGTCGTTATCATTTGGATGTACTGTGTCTATGGTTTAAACAGTATTTGCAGTACTTTACAAACATGTTACTGTTGAAACATGGTAGGAGGAGCATACATGTGTATCTTTGATAGTTGTAATAAAATTATCGTTATTATCTAGGGGAACACTTGCACTGCTGTAACTAAAAGATATAAACAACATTGGTATGCAGATAACATAACATAATGTTTAGGCCAACAAGGGACCTACTGGTCCATCTCAGCTGTTCTATCCTCTAAATTAAACTGAAACTATAAACAAGTACATAAAAAAAAAGATATTGTCTATGTCTGAAAAAATATTAATAGTATTTAGTATCTAAAAAATAGGAATGCTTCAGCTGTCTAAAGAAAATAAATACTGTTGGTAATCTCAGAAGTTTATTGAAGTAACTTCCATTTATTGTAGAAAGAGTAATCCAACAGCAAATGCTTATCTAGAAATAAATTATTAATTTAGACCTTCAGTGACCATCATTGTCGGTCATTTGAGGAGTATATTGAAGTGCATAACTTCTATTTGTTTTGCAAAATGTAGCTCAACAGAAGATGTTTATCTACAAAAAAAAAGTATTAATTTAAAGCTACAGTGGCTGTCAGTGTTAACGCATGCATTAGAGCCAATGAAATAAAAATGATGAAAATAGAATTTGAAGAATCCAAAAAGTGTCAAATATGGCTAGAAAGATTAAGTAATGACTTACTCTCCTAAGAATTTGGATCTATGACTTATCTTGGTTAACCACCCATTTGTTTAATGACAAAAATATAAAAACAAACATTAAAGAACTTTCTGAAAATAAAAGAAGGAAGTTATTTTATAAGCCAAGTATCGTGAAAGCTTCAAATTATTGCTTCTTCACAACAAAATTTTGTGTTAAAGTATACTTTAACACCCAGTTTGTGAGTCAAAAAGACATCTTTGGTGAATTGATTCCCAAATAAAGATTTCCAGAACTCCCTTTTTAAAAAAATTCTTAAAGATATTTGAACACCTTATAATACCTAAAATCTAAATTGCCAACCAGCATGGCCAAATTTGTACTAGCTTACAGGCTATGAAGGAGTAAAACCAGGGGCGGCACTACCATTAGGCCAACTAGGCAGTCGCCTAGGCCGCAGACCTCAAAGGGGTGCAGTACTGATCTTTA
This sequence comes from Limulus polyphemus, assembly GCF_000517525.1. Taxonomy (NCBI): domain Eukaryota; kingdom Metazoa; phylum Arthropoda; class Merostomata; order Xiphosura; family Limulidae; genus Limulus; species Limulus polyphemus. The sequence goes on along the minus strand of NW_013668505.1, from coordinate 84,737 downwards.
AGGGTCACAGTTTTATACAAATTAGTTGTTTTAAGAAAAACATAATAAAAGCTTTGTGCTTTTTACTTTTTCTACAAAACATCTGTTCTTAAAAATCGAAGTTGGCATTTTGTTTGGCCTTGCTTCTTCCAAGTTCTGCCTGCGACCTCATCCACTAATTGGCAATTACTTTAGTCTCTTGCAGGGACAATAGTAAGTGAAGTCCAGGAATAGAAGGCTGTCTATTTTGTTTGCACTTAAGCACCACATGTAAATGGAGATCACATGAAGATCACATTTGTTATTTTATTTTCTAGTATTAAAAAGTCAGGTTCTTCCTAGTTGGTCAGATTTTAACTAAGATTTGTTTTGTAACTTAACTTTTAGCAGTATTAGAGTTTTTTTTTGTATAAGACAACAGATTTTACTTTATTCAGATGCTTTTGCTAGGAATTAGATTTGGCTAAGTTTTAGTTTAACTTTTAGTAGCTTATTTTATTGTTGTTTTTTTTCTTTTATAATTTTAACTCTGGGTTTATTTTTATTTTGTAACTTTGTTTTAATTTAACTTACAGGATGGGCACACACACTGAACTGGTAAGAGAATGCTCACAAAAGATTCACTTCCTTTCTGTCTGTTGTCAGTCCATCATATTCACCACAGATGCATTTGCCCCTATTTTGTTTTATCTTATGTTTTTTGTTGTGCAAATAAAGGTTATTTTTACGCATCTACTATGTTTTAGTTTTTTCCTCCTGATGAACTCATTTAAGAGACTAAAGAGATAAACAGACACACACACACACACTCTATAAGTTGGTATCCTTTAAACCTCCAGTTAGCAGGTCCTAAATGACTACTCTGATAGAAATCCATAAGCTGAAAAATACCACACATTTTATACACTTTAAAACATATATATATTTAATAACACAATTTTGCAGTTTGAAGAATACTCCTCAGTGAAATATTCATCGTCTAAATGATCATCATTGAAAATACTAAAAAAATTATCCTTTCAGTAGCTTTTGGACTTGTATTTTCTTATACTTTATTTTGAAGCAGTTAGAACTTCCTGATATACATAAATAAAGAATAAACAAGTATCATTCCTATATAATGTGTTCCTGGTATGATAAACACACAAGCACTGTAACTTTTATTTCTTGGGGGGACAAACTGCTATTAATATTGATATATGCATTATCAGTGTTCAAAAATACAAATATTGTCTCTAAAGTTCATTATTATTGAGCAATAATGAGTTCGTAATTACTATTAGCACCTGAATTACATAAGAATGTGTAGTACCTATACACAAATAAACTTTTGGTACTTTGATAACAAGTGCAGTGTTATATTTGAAAAAAATTATACGCTGAATATCTTAAGAGAACACAAGCCATTTTGATGTAAAATCATAAATTTACTTTTAGGATTACAGATTTTGTAGCTTTTTTTAATTTTGTGGCCATTAAAACATTGTTAATTATCCCAATTGGTTTAAATATACCTGTCAGCTGTCTTACTTTTGTCAGTAATTCCTGCCAAACAATTTTTCAATATTTGCATTTTTAAATAAACAAGGGTCACAAATAATTAACATAAAATACTTGGTGAATGTGACTATATAATTAAAATATAACACCAGTGTTGGCACTAAAGGACTACAAACTCTTTAATACTAAATTGCTTTATTAAAGCAAACAACAACATACCCTTTATTCCTGCATAGCTACACATTGCTGCAAAAGCCAAAGATTCCATTTCAATGTTTGTGACACCTTCCTTGCGTAATACTTCTAGATGCATCAATTTATCCTGTTCGTTGTAGTCACAGAAAGCTCCATCAAGTCGCCCTTGACCTAAGAAAAATTATTCCTTACTAAACAGTGCCTGTAAAGAATTACACAACTTATATGTATTTGAATTACATGTTTTCAAGAAACTGTTCAGTTTCAGGATGATTTGGTGCTCCTATTTAAACTACTGGTGGATGCAGTATGGAATTATAAGACAAATATTAATTAGAGATTCAAATTCAATGATGAGGAACCCACTTTGAGACTAATAATGGTTGGAGACGGCTTGAATGGGTAATGAAGAAAAGCTTTAACATAACAGAAAATGTACAACATTTCGACAAGGTTTTGATGATGACAAAACCTTGTCGAAAT
>NW_013668505.1:81142-82570 GCF_000517525.1 Limulus polyphemus | reverse complement strand
ATTTCGACAAGGTTTTGTCATCATCAAAACCTTGTCGAAATGTTGTACATTTTCTGTTATGTTAAAGCTTTTCTTCATTACCCATTCAAGCCGTCTTGAACCATTATTAATTAGAGATGTATCAGGTCTTAGTTAGTGTAAGTCTTACATGATTTTATTTTTTTCTAGGTAAAATGTAACCTTGAAAAGCATGCCATAACTTATCATTAACTTCTGATCAGAACTAAAAATTAACCATGTAATTAATACAACTAATTTAATATGCTAGTCTAGTTGGGAGTATGCAATATTATAAAACAAAAACTTAAATGGTCAGAATGCACTGATTTATCAGTTTGGTACTTTCAGTGTCAGCGATATTGTCGGCCATAATCCTAATAACATCTTATAAGGTTAGTCATCATAGCAGATTTTGGTTAGCCTTAATCCATATATTAAGGTAACAATGTAAATTACATTCTAATAATAATAATAATAATATATATATAATATATATTAAAATAAAATTTTTCGGCGATACTGTTATACTCACGTTTATGTAGATAAAAACAGCTAATTATATGAACAACAAAACTGTGCAATAAATACTGCAAATATTAATACTCTAATTAAAATAACTAAGTTAAATATAATAAAAAGAAAATTCATTTACTAAACATACTATGAACTGAGTGTAACACAACTAATATTACTTTAACTATCCACTGTACAGATGGTCAATTTACAGAGCTGGCAGGCGGAAGTAATAAGTAAAGTCAAACTCTAAAGAGCTACCCGATAATAAGACAGGAGAAAGACCACAGTAATGATAAAACAGAGGAGTAATAACAGTAGTAAATACGACAACTGAAGTAATTAGCGTAAACCATTATAATTAAACTAATGCGCAATGCTATGCTAAACACTTTGCATTAAGTATAGTGAGAAGTTAAACTAACGATGGTTGGTGGTCGCCATACTAGAGTTGTTCATTATAGCCTTAGAAACACTATAAGGAGTTAAAGTGTAGAAAAAGTCATGATTTTCTATAAAATTATTACTCTCATAATCGGCAGAAAGAAGGTAGTTAAATTTAGCAAAAAATGTAATAAATCTTGTGTTCCAATGCATGTATACGTAAATTATACGCATGTAATAAAATTCACACTTCACATTGTACAAACAACGGTTTCTTTTACTTCCAATATAATGGTTGGAGACGGATTGAATGGGTAATGAAGAAAAACTTTGATATAAGTTTTACACAACAGCAAACGTTGTACATTTGCTGTTGCGTTAAACTTATATTAAAGTTTTTCTTCATTACCTATTCAAGCTGTCTCCAACCATTATTAGTCTCAAAGTGGGTTCCTCGTCATCGAATTTACTTCCAATATGTTGCCTACAGTTAACTTAAAAAAATCATGACTTACAAGATGATTATTGCTA
>NW_013668505.1:62174-80142 GCF_000517525.1 Limulus polyphemus | reverse complement strand
TTCATTACCTATTCAAGCCGTCTCCAACCATTATTAGTCTCATAGTGGGTTCTTCGTCATCGAATTTACTTCCAATATATTGCCTACAGTTAACTTAAAAAAATCATGACTTACAAGATGATTATTGTTATTCCTGTTTCGTTCTTTTTTTTTTTTCATATTCTGAAGAACCGAATGACGGTAGTTTACCTTCGTAAAAGTCATACGTGCACATGGTTTTTCCCATCACAATGTTATAGTCTGGAAGTTGCTCTTTCCCGACATCCATTAGTTCTTCAGCCAGCTCTTTGTCTAGCACTGCTGGTCTTTTTATTGTCTTTCCTAACACGTGCTACGGATGAAAATAAACTCTAGTTACATTGTGCTTATCAATCTCAACTGCTTCAACTTTTGTGAAATATACACACAAAATTTCAGAAGTAAATCGATAACACGTCATTTTACGCATCTTTACGAATAATTTACGTTCTAACTTCTACGTGAAACAAAAAAAAATTCAGGTCTTTATTTCACAATGATATTTATTTACAGGTCTATAAGAAAACATCATAACCAAGTAATAATTTTTAAAACTACTGAAAGTTTGCCTAGTTTAGAAAGTCTTACGTATCCTTGTGTCCAGGGCTTATACTATTTATAGAGTCAAAATTACTTCCTGTTAGTTGTTGATCTTAACTAAGCGGTCTACACCCTCGCGAACACTTTACAGCTTTAAAAAAGATTGGTTTATTAGTCTCAGAATACGAGTGGAATTGGTACACTCCCATGTAGAGATAACTCTTAAACATGTTTGTAGTGCGAAACTGTTTGTCCTTGCACGCTACTAGAGCAGGCCAGACAATCTGCTTCTCCCATAGATATATATATCCGTGATAATATGAAAACACATATTTCAATGCTCATTAAAAGAAAAAAATTTCGAGCATTTGGTGTTAACTCGAAACAAAGAAACACAAATTTCTTTCCCTCTTCCAAGAAATGTCTAGATTTCTGGTACTACTCTATTAACGGTTGCTAAGTGTTAACTCGAAACAAAGAAACACAAATTTCTTTCCCTCTTCCAAGAAATGTCTAGATTTCTAACACAACTCTATTAACGGTCGCTTAGTGTTAACTCGAAACAAAGAAACACAAATCTTACACGCATAGAGAAATAGTAACATGCATACTGATGACCAGTGGCATTTCAGAGAAATGGAGACAATTATAAAGAAATCAAGAACAGGGAGAAAGAGTAAAGATTGCGGAGTAACATACCTCAGGAAATATGATGGTTATGGAAATTTTATACAATTCTATACAAAATTTTCTAATGCTATGTGAGCCTAGCATGATCTGGTGGTTGAGGCACTCGATTTGCAGGTCGTGGGTTCGAATCTAGTCACTGAACATGCTCGTCTTCTCGGCCGTAGGGGCGTTGTAATGTTGTAAAAGAGTAGCCCGGAGTTTGTGGTGGATGCCTTCTCTCTAGTCTATCATTTCAATAGTATTTATAAAAAGTATATACTCAAATGTAGCCCCCCCAGTGGCACAACGGTATTTATACGGTTTGTTTGTTTGTAATTAAGCACAAAGCAACACAATGGACTATCTGTGCTCTGCCCACCACGGATATCGAAACCTGGATTCTAGCGTTGTAAGTCCGCAGACATACCACTGTGCCACTGGGGAGGGGGGGGGTCATAACTACGGACTTACAACGCTAGAAACCGGGTTTCGCTACTATGGTGGGTATGTAATATAAATGTACTTACTAATATTGTATATATTTGAGATATAATTACGTTATTAGAACTTATTACAATAATAGTTTCATATTAGTAGAAAATTCTAATAGTAAAATTTATTAAAGCACATTTGAGTTGAAGAATGATTTAGTGCAGAAAACGTACAATTAGTTTGTTTGTTGTTTTTTGAATTTCGCGCAAAGCAGTGTAAGACTAGAGGTGCCAACTCTTGGGCTACTCTTTTACCAACGTCACATTATAACGCCCCAACGGTTGAAAGGGTGAGCATGTTTGGTGTGACAGGGATTCGAACCCGCGACCCTCAGATTGCGAGTCGAGCGCTCTAACTACCTGGGCCCGTACAATTAGTACACAACTGTAAATATTTACTGTTGTATTTTTTTGGCATAAAGTTATACAACTGGCTGTGCGCTATGTCCACCGCGTGGAATCAAATCCCGAATTTTAGCATTGCAAGTCCTTAAATTTACCTATTTCTGACCCACCGGAGGACGAAACGCCTAAAGAAGGTCTTCACTAAATAAGAGAAACCTGTTAATTTACTGTCATGTCATTTCACTGGAATAATTAATTCTAAAAACCGCTGGGATTGTAGCGTAATTCTAAATCACATTTTTGACTGAAAATTTTACTTAAACTGCGTTGCGTCTCCTCCTCCTTCCACTCTCAGCCCGCCAAATTAATATCCTTTATAGTGTAAGGGGGGAAGAGCGCCTCGCTGAATGGACGAATAGAATGTTCCAGTCACGAACAATTTACAGTAACCAACAAACAACCCTAACTAAATTAATTGTTTTTTGTTAAATAATTGCATTTTTCGACGCAATCGCTGTTCGGTATACCCAAAACACCTGGTTAAGAAAACTGGTTGACTAGTTCAACTATTCTGTCGCGAATAGTTATTAGCGCCTGAACTATAACGATAATCTAATTCAATTTCTTGTAAAGACAAAAATTACTCGTTTAAAATTGACTATCATTGTAAACATATATATGTATATTTACTTTGTAACAACTTCTGTAACTTATTTAAATAAAAAATGGTCTTTATAAACATAAATGTCTACACACACACACACACATTTAAATATTTAGAGAAAGGTATGTGTGTGTGTGAGTGTGTATACGCCCAATATAAATGTACATAATAAAATGAAGGCAAGATCAGATCGATAATCAAATAAGTATATATCATATACTATGCATTAACTACCGTTTCTAAGTACGGGCGCAGTAAACCGTCCACAACACTTTCTGTGATGACAAGTGTTCCACCAGGAAGTCCTTAAAAGAGTAAATAGTGATCAATTTTAAATAACTAGATCAATAACTATAGAGAAAGTTCAAAACAGTGTCTTGAAATACCGAATAATAAATTTAGGTTCAAATGAATAGCTAATGAATAATTATATAAGCTAAATATTGAAGCTACATATCCCGTAACTATTTTTTTTCTTTTCTACGTGCTTCACCTTTACGGTGCACAACCGTGTTTTCCATGTTATTTAAACAAATTAGGGAATGAAGCTATATAATATGAAGCTAATATTTTATCCATGCTTTATCTTTCCTGAGTATAGCCGTGTTTCTAATTAATATTATTTGGTTTCAATGGTGCGAGAAAAGATATGTTGCCAAAAATATTAAATTCCATGAGTAATATGGTGCATATGGACCTCAGACGGACGAATAGATGGCGCTCAACGCTCTATCCACGCGTCTTGATAAACTTCGGATATTAATAGATGTACTTCCACAGAATTCCCGAAAGTGTTCTGTTACAAGAATAAATAAAACCAAATCTAAGAGTTTCAAATATTTTTATTTCTTGCCTTTGAAGTCCCTATGTCATGCTGTGTTGTAGCCTACAGAGTACTTAATTCTTCTCATGATTCATGGCATACGCACGTTTTACTGACACCACAAGAGTACAAACTGCAACGTTAAACGTCCCTTATGGGATGTGATTTTAGTGTCTACTGACTGACTGACAGACAACACACTACTGTATAGTGGTGTGAGTGGTTAAAACAGGTGACTCCTTCAGGCGGCCTTCGACCACCTTTCGGGAAAATAAATGTATGACAAATTTACTGTATATACACATACTGAGTGTATGTTTTGCTTATAATTAGAATCTGAACGAATTTATGGGCATGATATTTGGCATTTGTGTACAGTTTCTACAAAGACAACTAATTTTTTATTTGTCACGGTGAAAACTATATATTATAAACAGCAATTTTAAAAGTTTGGAAAAGGCAAACTACTTCATGCATGAAGACAAACTTTAAGTTTTAAAGTTGATTATCAACATTCCGCAAGTGTTTTCTCAGGAAATGATATGATCAGGCGTGGCCTAGCAGTTAATATGTCGGGCTGCGGACCTAACGATCCAGGGTTCGAGACGTCATAAGGTGGTACTCGCTCAGCGCTATCTGATGTGAGTGCGTTATAAAAGTGAGAATGGTTTTCGTTCCTCTGGTTAGCAGTTCTAAAATAGGGACAGTTACACATGAATTCTTGGGGTCTCTAACCTGGTCGTTTATTCCACGTGCGCATAAAGTGTGAAAATTCGAACTCCAATTTTTGATTAATATTCAAATTTTTGAAGATTACATAGTACACGTGTGTAACTAAATACGTGGTTGAAAAAGTATGTACTCAACCATGTACACTATTTTAAAGTTCAATAAAAGGTTGGTGAAAGATTAAGAATCCAATTATTATAAATGCTTGATTTCTGTAATTTGAAAAATGAACCCAAGACAAGTTTTTGGATAAATGTTTTTCAGCAAGTGTCATCTGACAACATTAGAACGTTTGAATCAGTGTTCAGCAATCGTATGAGATCGATAGACACACGGAAACAAGGAGTAAGTTACGATAATTATATAAAAAGAAAAAAACATACATTTCACGGTAAAATTACATGTTAAAATTGATGAAAATTCACAAATCATGATAGTACTGAAAAAAAGGTTAAAAACCAAAGATACAAGAATAATTTAAATAAGAGAGTACAAGTCAAAAGTAAGTTTGTTTTTGTTTTTTTAATTATAAGGACCACTCAGTTCTAAAAGCTTTTCATTCATCTTATGAAGTTCTAACTGATACTGGGATACTAAATGTTGCAGGATTTTTGTCACTAATTCATCAAAATATAATAAGAAAAAAATTAATTCATCTTTAGTTTATGTATCACAACGTCTAAAACCATCTCTTTGTTTCTATACGCTAATCAGAAATTCAAATGATACACACCTATTCCACCACAAGTTCCAAGACGAATAAAAATTACATCCTTACATTTAGCATGATACATCAGTTTGATGACCTCGTGCAACATGATGGACAAAGATGGAATCCCCATACCATGCTGAAAAGAAAGGAATAACAATGTACATTACTAATATATGAATCAAGGACTACCGTTGTTGGGTATTTAATATGATGTTGCATTAAAAAATAGTTCCATTTATCAACAACAGATAATCTAGAAACTCCTTATTAAATTCCTATACCATATTATATTATTTCTTATGGATTTCGCGCAAAGCTACACGAGAGCTATTTGCGCTAGCCGTCCCTAATTTAGCAGTGTAAGACTAGAGGGAAGGCAGTTAGTCATCACCACCAATCGCCAACTCTTGGGCTACTCTTTTACCAAAGAATAGTGGGATTGACCGTAACATTATAACGCGACTCACAGATTGCGAGCCGAGCGCCCTAACCACCTGGCTATGGCGGGCCCCATATTATATTAAAGAATAGTTCCATTTATCTACAATATATGATATAGAAACCTCTACTGGAATTCCTATACCATATTATATTAAAGAACAGTTCCATTTATATACAATAGGTAACTTAGAAACCTATATTGGAATTTCCATACAATATTCTATCAAATAATAGTTCCAATAATGATTATAGAGCATTGAACTTCAGTTACACTACTGATACAAGTGAATCTCTTTCTATACAGAACTTCAACTAGACACACGACGTTTATTAATGTATTTAAGAAACCAATACGTCAACGGTGATATTATAATATAAGTAGAGTATTCTTACACTTATGGACAAGACAGGTCCGATCTTGTACATCGAATATCTGTAAGATCTCTTGCTGATGTCGTCCAGAACTGTGCCTGTTGGTAATTTAATATTCAGCTCCTTTTGGATAAAGTTAGCGAAACTCTCCATTCGTTTCGGCGTTCCTCCCATGCACACGAACTACATAAACACCCCATCATAAACATTGATAAAATGACTTTAAAACTGGTCGACAGGATTTTAATAAAACCAGAATTAGACATAAAGAAATATAGTAACAAATATTAATAGATGAATCCGTAAGGTTATTTTACAAGCTCGTGCAATAAAATACATTAAATCCTTATTTCTTCAAAATTTATTATTCATTTATAAACACAGCATTATCTTAAATTATCTTCACAACATGAATCTTACATTTAAGACAAATAACGTCAGTACCGAATACTCCTATAGCCAAATAAACATTTTGATGAGAGGGTATTGGCTTTGCAATAACGTCATCTACGAGCCCACTAATGCCCAAAATTATCTTGCATAAAGTGTTATATTAGATAGATGTCGGCTAGAAACTAACCTTGATGTCACCAAACATCTGTTGAAGGTCGTAAGATCCTGAACTAAGGGACAGGTGATACAACACATCATCGGTCATACTGGAGATGTGGGGGTTGCGAAGGATAACATCGCAATCACTCTTATTTAAGCTACAGGCAAAAAACAAAACAAAAAAAACTTAACAATCTCTATGAATTTAACAAGTTATGCTAATATAAAAGTAGTCTGTATTAAACTTTGTTTTGAGGCCATCTCATTCATTAACTATTTTATTCTATAAAACAAAATGACAAAATATCCCTTCTGGTTCCCCTCTTTATTACATCACAAATTCTTTAAACACACCAGCCCCCCATTGGCACAGCGGTATGTCTGCGGACTTACAGCGCTAGAAACCGGGTTTCGATACCCGTGGTGGGCAGAGCACAGATAGCCTATTGTGTAGCTTTGTGCATAATTAAATTACAAATTACAAATCAAATTAAACACACCAAAACACTAATTAAGATGCTACGATAAATATTCATTCGCTTCCTGCCAGTTATTGATTCTAACGTCAGTTTTCAATATACATTTGTTAATCTCTAAAGTGTAGCTCCTACCTGTTGAAATAAAAAGGTGAAATGGTTTTTGTTAAATTAAATAGAGGAAATTATAATAATCGAGAAAAGTAAGCTAATTCTTACTCTCACAAACTAGATTATATAAATAATCTCTACGTCTGGATTCAAGGAATGAATAATACTTTTAGTTTATACACATTTTCCAAAGAAACTTATAAGTGCTACATACGAACTATATGTTCAAATGAACTGGAATTGGACTTTTCATCCTGAGTAGTACGTTATGTGCATGTGGGCTAAACGACCAGGTCAGAAATCCTTGGGTTTCAGGTATAATATCCGCCGTTACAAGGGGTTTGTCCTGATCTTTAGAAGTTGGACTTTCCGACACGCAGCCCGAAACACTAATCACTGGGTGATACCATTCTCTTGTCCATAGAACAATTAACAGAATTATGTCTGGCAACGAAACTGTCACAAAAGTCTAATAAAACTGTGGGTTGAGAAAGTACTTCCTCTTTTATTTTTCACCTATTACTCCCAGTCAGGGTTGACGGGACGGGGAGGTGGGGCAGCTGTCCTGGGGCCCGGCAGTGGGATATTTCAAGGCTCAGTAGAAATGCGTACTACTTAATGAGATAAAATGGCTACTGCTTTTTCATGGATTCATGAAGAAATTTGTCACCTAAATTTATTTTATGAAAAATCAGTAAAAGTTAATAAACAAAATGAAGCCCCCCAGTGGCACAGCGGTATGTCTGCGGACTTACAACGCTATAAACCGGGTTTCGATACTCGTGGTAGGCAGAGCGCAGATAGCCCATTGTGTAGCTTTGTGCATAATTACAAACAAACAAATAGAATGAAAGGAGGGACCGATGATATTACTGACTCCCGGGGCCTTTGGCTGGCTCTCAACGCCCCTGCTCCCAGTAAAGCATTTCCTTAATTGGCTAATTTGTAAAACTCATAACAAAGTTATAAAAAAAACGTAACGTCTGTATAAGAAAAATATCATATTACATATAAAAAAGAAATAACCCGTTAAACATTTCCGCCTTCCATCCTAAGCTAATTTAAGGTTAAGACCAGTATATGAGGTTGCGTGATAAGAGCGATCATTCTGAGAACACCCAGTCTAAACTTTAGTTCTGGCGGGAGTTATTTATAGCAGAAGAATTCACCTTTAGTGTTTATTGATACAACGCAGAAGACAGGATGGAAGGTCCCCCCGCATACTTCTAGAAATCTATCACAGCGAATACACTCGACTATATAAGTTCAATTCTACCTTTCACAGATAAATCATATCCCAATGATCTGTGTAGATTGTTTTAAAATACATTAAAACAATGTGCTAAGATTCTGTGAAGTTTTCTATCGAAAAAAAAAAACCACCTCAAAACTACCTGAATCGTCTGCTTGTGTAACATTACATTTTTAGTCCATCCTGTGCTAATGTAGATCGTTATGTACAAGATGTCAACATAACTATTCAAGATAACTCGTTCCATTCGTATGAATAATATGGGAGTTTTTTACTTATTTTTTTAACTGGTGATGATTCAATCGTAAAACATACGAGAGAGGAAAAACATGATAAATGTATAGCTTTTTACTCCATTTTCTTCCCCTACAGCACGTTTGTCTAAGCTCTCCTGGGTCACATGTACATGGTTTATTAGACGTTAGCATGTCCGGACTATGAATCAAAGGGTTCACACTTCACGTTCCCTTGCCGCACGAACACGCTCCGCACTTTGGGGCCAAAGGTGCACTACACGTGACGGTTAACTCCAATTTATACAAAAACACCATTATTCAGTTATACAAAAGTGGTCCAAGTATTGGCGGTGGGTTATCCTGATTTGTTGCCTTTCCTCCAATCAATCAGATCAAATTTAGGTATGACTATTAACCGATAGTAATTTGTGTAGCTTTGAACGAAAATTCTAAAATGCAAACAACGCTATTCTACTGCGCAACTCGCACAGTTTAGCTTCTTCATATCATATCTAATGAAATACTCAAGTTTTATTTAGAAACTTAAAATTCAGATCATACAAATCTAAAAGTAATCCACTCTGCAAGTCTTTACCCTCTGATTTTCTCAACATTAATACACAGATGTATACACTTGCTTATGTTATTGGATAAAATTTGAAAATCGATGTTTACAAACTTAGCAAAACACACATAACAGCTGAGCATAGTGAATCAATAAGACTGCAACTCTCACGATAACTAGACAGCAACTTTCTAAACAGAACATTATATACACAAATACTAGGGATGCACGGGTACTCGGCAAGATATTCAACCCCGGGAGGGTATCGGACTTCCCGGTAATACTCGGCTCCAGCCGAATGTCGAAGTTGAAAACAGCTGAATCATGGTAACTGAAATTTGTTTGTTTTTTGTTCGAAGTTAAGCACAAAGCTACACAATGGGCTATCTGTGCTCTGCCCATCACGGGTATCGAAACCCGGTTTCTAGCGTTGTAAGTCCGCAGACATGCCGCTGTGCCACTGGTGGGGAGGGGGGGGGCAATTGAAATTTGCATCTAAGCCTTAATCTTTGTGCGAACTAACGCGGTACTGAAAGTTACAGTCAATAATTGGTTTAATTTTATAAAAACGTGTTCCGAGCAACAACGACCGACCGACCGCTAAAAATCGGAGATTCAGAGAACAATAGGGGTTAATAACAGGCATGGCTTGAGAAGTGGATTTCTGGAGAAGGTGGGGTTTTCGAGAACAATAGGAATTAGGGTTTGAGAAGTTGGGGCTAGGCATTGAAAGTTGAAAGTAAAACTTGAATGTTCTGTTGGTGATTATTCGGTTAAATGTAATAAACGTCAATTTTGTTTTTGTTTCTAATTTCTGTGTATGTTTTTTTTTTCTTGTTGTTCTTTTATGAGGGGGGTGAGAACCCGATCTTGGCTGACAGCCGACACCGGCCGAAATTTAGTGACCGGGTATCCGGACCCGGTATTCGACCAAATTGTACTACCCGTGCATTCCTAACAAATACATATCTTTGGATTTGAAACTGCATGTGTATTTGTACTGATGTTGAGAGTGTTTTGTTTGTTGTTATGCGCAAAGCTGCACAAGGGACTATCTATGCTCTGCCCCCCCCCCTCGTGGGTATTGAAACCCGATTTGTTAGCATTATAAGCCCCCCATACTTACGGCTGAGCCTTCGGCACGGCGCCCAAAGAAAAAGTGAATCAAAAGTCAAGTTACTAAAGGTTTGTTTGTTTTTAATTATGCACAAAGCTACACAAAGGCTATCTGTGCTCTGCTCACTACGGGTATCGAAACCCGGTTTCTAGCTTTGTAAATCCGCAGACATACCGCTGTGCCACTGGGGGGGGGGCAGTTTATTTATTCAGCAGAATAAAGAAATACATATACCATGTTTTTTTTAATTGAATAATCCAATTTACACGTACTATAGATAGGTATGCTATCGAATTTATTACTGATATGGCAACTTTTGCGGCAACGTGTAGCCGCCTTTCGTACCGAACAGTAACATTTCATTAAAAAAAAACAGCAAAAATGGAAGCTAAAAAGTACGAGTGAAAGAACTTCAAGTTACTCACGTATTTAAATAATTATTGGAAGTAAAAATATTGTTTATATCCTATTTTGTCTCTGCTTTATACCACTGAAGATTTTTACTTCTATCTCATTTAAAAGTAAAATAATGTTTACTTATTCTTTCTACGTTTTCAAGGTAAAGTTTACGAAACTCCATAAACGCCTAGCAACACTCTTAACCATTAGATACAGTACGGCAATGTGGCGCTTAAAATGCCATCTAGCGTCCGTGATATAAAATGAATATGAAAGTATGCAATGTCTCAGTAAACAGTCCTCAGTTGGGGCAGCGGTAAGTCTATGGACTTACAGCGCTAAAATCTGGGTTTCGATTCCCCACGGTGGTCACAACAGATAGCCCAATTTGGCTTGTTCTGACACGAACAGGCCTCCTCAGTAAATAACTATTCTGATAATTAGAATTTGAAGTTTTATAAACAAGTGTTTTAAATGAAAAATTATTACCACCGTGATAGTTGCATCAGAATATCTAAAATGCATCCCTTAGTGATGGGCGTTCTTGCATAACATATCAATATCAATGCAAAATTTGTAATAAACTGAATTTGAACTTCTCGCGTACAATATATACACTACTCTCTTCACTTCTAGACTCACCAGTGTTTTCTTTCCTTCAAATTGACAAAAGACGCAACACATATTTTTTAATTTCGCCGGAAACAAAAACAAAAACAAAAAAACAATCACATCCTTCTCATTAATGGGTAAACGTTAAAAATATTAACATTAATATTTTGCAACTAGATTTTTCGTGTTTTTTTATGGGGATTGTGTTTTTAATTCTAAAAAAGGTTTAAACAAAAAGTGGGACGCAAGCCTGAAAAGACTGAGAACTACTAGTGTAAGTGATGTACATATTTACCGAAGAGCTTAATACAATCTTGTGTATAACATACCTACTTATAGAAAGCTAAGCATCATCACTCACTTTTCGCATTTCAGATTTTTTTAAGTATAAAAATCTACATAAAACAACTCTGAGTTCTTGGCCAGGGTTGCCATAAATTTCCGGGCAGTCAATAAAAAAGTAAAAATTTTACACTGGCCACGTTGAATTAAATCTAATGCTACAAAAACTGCCGAACTTGGTGTTATAATTTCATGTCCATAACCGCTTTCGATTATTTATTGTGTTATTTCAATCTGACATGAATCTTGCTGCTGAATCACGATTTACTTACACCTACACGTGTTATTGATTTCGGAAATGACCTCCTCCTCTTCACCCTCCATTTTGCAAACATTCTGGAGACGCCCATGCTTTTAATCAAAATGTACACTTTTAACACAGTGAAAAGCAAGAAACAAATCAATCTGTAATCATTACGTTTGTCTCTATTGGCAATAACGATTACTTTTTTATTAACAGCTGTTTTTTCTTATTAAGAACCTTAGTCCCCCTTTGAAAATGGTGTACTTGGGTTGTATGCTATATTTTCATTGGTTTAATTTAGATGTTTACTACAGAGCACATGAGATTAATATCTAGTAAGTTCGACTAAGATATAGATGAATACATCAATTATAAATACGAGAATCATTGAAACAGTGTGTTCAGTTCTTAGAATGCCAGTCAAAGAGAAGTAACATCGTAAAAGTGTTAATAAGAAGTAACTGAGAATTCAGTGAGTTATCGAGTCTGTTCTATTAAATTAGTTAAATAAGTTTCTAGTTAAATTAGGCGTACAGGTCACGCTTTATACTGAAAATTTAAATGTTGTATTTGTAATTAGGCCTTTTTTTAGTTGTGAAGGTAGTGATGATATGTTCTTTGTGCATTTAGACCAACTAGTTGTGTCAAAATTAACGAACTTGTAAGTTGTAGAAATGTTTTTAAAGGAAATAAACCAATTTGTTATTGTTACGTGGACCGCAATTCACATTATTTTCACCAAATAATGCAAAACAACTTGCCGAACGATAGAAGTGATAGAACACGTTACAGGCTTACGGAAATACTATAGTTTAATTATTTTTACTTTAATATTTTTTAAAATTATTATATTACTTTTTGACAGCCCATAGACAATTCACTTGTTCTATGTACTTAGGTTAGTCCCAAAATATTTATTACCTTGCCCTCCCAGTGGCATGTCTGCGAACTTACAACGCTAGAAACCGGGTTTCGATACCCGTGGTGGGCAGAGCACAGATAGCCCATTGTGTAGCTTAATTCCAAACAGACAAACAAAATTTATTACCTTATTCCCACTCTTTGCTGGACTTGGCATTATTTTTACCAAATAATCCAAAAGAATCACATTACAACAAAATATTGACTCACGAAAAATTGCACTTGCAAATTAAGTTATAAATAAAAAGCAAATTACGAACATATGTATGCCATTTGGTGTAAACTTACTATTATTCAAATGAAATATAAATAAGTTGAGCTTTGCTATGATATTGTTAATGTTTCTGGTAGTATTTAATATTAGACAAGACTACTTACTGAGAGTTGAGCCTCAAGACGAAAATATTTGTAATTGTTTCACAAGACTATGCCTCAAACATATTGTAGCATTAAGCAGGGAGTGCGCGATTTGAAACTAAAAGTATTATCTTCCTGATATATATATTTGTTATTGTTGCGAATTCTCAAAGATTTGAAAACCTGTCATTTTTGTTGTAACTCGTAATTTTACGTTTTGTTTGTCGTGTTTACTCATTCAAGTACTATTACGCAGCGTCACACTACACGAAGTCATATACTTCTAAGTACCATAGTTTCGCAGTTGTCGAAATTATTTAAAATAGCGTTAATTTGATCTTACAAAATCATATATTTTTAATACAAACATTTGTTTGCATTTTAAAAATTTAATACAAGAACTTGCATATACTTTTTTCATTCAAACTACAATATTTACACAAGAACATAGTTTCTATTACTAAATTTATAAGCTAATATTTGTAACTACAAATAACAATATCATAGTGTCACGTATATATAACATATTAGCTAGTCTTAAAAGAAAGTAATATAAAGAGCATAGCTTTTCTCGGACACCAAATAGAGAGATGAACAGAAATATTATGCAAATATAAGTACTTTTGTTAGAATAATGCTACCAACGCCCTGCTATTTAACACTAACAGGCAAATTTGTTTTACAGTTAATCTATATTAAAATTAAAGTAAAGCGGTATTCTACATACTGAAGGAATATTGTTCCGCAAGAGGTGACGAGATAAATCTTTGAAAAAATTGATAATGAATAAATGGACGCATCTAATTAAAAACTTTTTTTTTTTATATTTCGTGCAACGTTTCGGGCAGACGCTCTTCGTCAGGCAGTAAAGACCGTACTTGTTACAATGAAATTAACCTCAGAAAAATCGTGTTACAATGAAATAAAGCTGAGAAAGAATCGTTCATTGTAACACAGACTTTACTGCCAGACAAAAAGCGTCTGCCCGAAACGTCACACAAAATAAAACTAAAAAAAAACATTTAGACATGTCGATTTTTTCTTTATAATTTTTTATTGTACTTACCGGTTTTGGTTCTCTGTCATGTCAAAACAAAGGTATATACACGTATTTCTGAAAAGCAGTCAGACTCAGAACAAGTGCAGTTGGTTTGAGGTTGTCCCTGGTATTATATCTTGCAATACTTCCGCCAAAACCCTAGACCAAACCATATGTGACGTCCCTTGTTGATAGGCTGGCAAATTTGACACTGCGCAGAACAGATGCGTTTGCTTCGTCTATTGAGCATATTTATTAAGCAAGAAAGTTGAGAGAAAACATTCAATGCTGAACGTTTATTGAAGGTTTTATTTAATAGTACCAAAAAAAATTAAAATCCGTTTATTCTCTCTAATCGTCTCATATTTGTTAAAAGGAGTTGTGACGTTTTCTTTTTAATAATACTATGTATCAGCATGCTGTTTATTATAAAATCATTTCACAAAATATTTGCAGTCGAGGGTAACCTAATTAAAAGATAATGGCTGGAGACGGCTTAAATGGGTAATGAAGAAAAACTTTCATGTATTTAGTAGTTGTGCTCTATTATATATTTCAGTACGTTTACCCGTGGTGACGATATATAGCATGTCGTAATTTCAATATTTCTCATGGTATTTGGCTCAACTCTTAAAAAATCTGTTTCTGTGGATCATGAATTGATAAGATGGAGTCATCAGAATGTATTTTTAAATAAATAGTCTGATATCACTCACTGCATGATTACAAACAAAAGTACTGGAGAATACTGATTACGCTGAGCTTTCAGTATTATAGAACTTTTGTTACACCAATATAAAGTTCAAGGTCGAAATTACCATTACAAAGAATGACGAGTTCTGAGTTAGTTATTGGATGTCCAGTTTTATGTCTGTGGTTCCGAATCGCCGAAATGGGTGGACTTAAAAGGATGTTACCTCACCTCAATGATACTCTCATGTGCTCGTGGATGCGAACGGCAAAATGTCGTTTAGTTTTCCCGATATAGGATTCATCATTCTTTGTAATAGTAATTCCGACCTTGAATTGTTAATCAAAGAAAGTCTATCCATAAAATAAGCGTGCCCTGTTTTAAATACAACATAGTCCTCCTATACATTTCATTTGTTTTAAAGCAACTTATACAATAAAAAAAAGAAATTTATAACAAACACTTTATAAATAGGACGATTATAAAGTAAAATAAGATATATATAATAAAAACAAAAAAAATTAAAGGTTATTAATCTTATTTCTTAGTCCCCATAGATAGTGTTTGTAAATAGTCAACAATACTGTTGTTTAATTGTATTGTTGTTCTCGTTTCACGCGATTAGAACAATATTTTAATCTTATTCTAGAATACACCTATTACAGTATAGTTCAAAAAGTTGCTATGCAGAAGTTTTAAATTGCTGTATCGGATTTTAGATTCGATTTTGTTGGTCCTGGGAGGGTCAGGTACACATTCGACCTCTTCTATGATAATAATACTCAGTTTTTGTATGTCCTGAAAATGGGCGCGCGCCTTACTATATAAATGCACATGCGCGAGCACTTCATTTCAACGGATGTAAAAAAGAAGGCGAATGTAAATATACTTTAGTAGACATTTTGTACAACAACATATTAAAAGCTTATCAAAATTTTTAAAAAGGTCTAATTTTAGGTCGTAGAATAACAGTATACGTTTATTTATTGATAGTATTAAGTGCGGTATAGTTTAGCCCTAACTACACTAAAGCAAAAAATGTACAAAAGTTACAGTGTTAATTAATCACTTTTATCAAATATAGGCTGTACTTAATAAAAGCTTATAAGATTTCTGTGTCTGCGAATTAAATTTCGTTTGTATTACTGTAGAAATTCTGTGTTTAATTTTTAAAGGAGTACTGTTGCAATAAAGATACTAATTTGACTGCAAATTTTTGTGGGTCTGCTAGTTCTAATTAAATGAGTACATTTCTTGTTCTTAGAATATACAGAAGTTGAGTGACGTATCTAGAATTTTTATTTGGGGAGTGGAGGCAGAAGTGGTCAAGTTATTAAGTACACGGCAAATGGGCTTTATTGTGTTGAAAAAGAGTATATTTATTCTTTTGAATAATAAAAAAGCTGAAATTCTCTCGGGCTCTCATTGCACAGTTCTGCGATGTTCTGATGCTGTTTCAAACTACAACTACCAGTACCATTAAATCCACTCCCAGGTCTCATCTTATTAAATATACCTCTTTCGGTTTAAATTACATAGGTTGTAGCATAATTCTCTCTTTGACGGATAGTTTTAAATTATCCTATGAAAATAATTCAAGATTAAGACCATGTAAAGTTGTAAACTACAACGAATCAGTTTATTTCCTCCTTTAACATTTCTACAGACGACACTTGTAAGCTGCCGTAGGCCTACGTTACAAATGACGTGAATTATCGTAAAACAATCAACTTACTTGTACAAATTAATAGTAATAGCGACTGCGATAACTAACACACTCGTTCACTCTCTATTATCTTAACTAATTCTACTGCTATCAAGGTATCACTGCCCATTTTTATGACTAAGCCTTGTTCTAGAGAGTTCTAGGACTAACATGAACTTGTCATCAAAATCGCAGCCCCCTCTAGTTAAAAAACAAATTACAACAGTAAATATATAACTTTCATGTCAGTGTAAATCACAATGTAGGGATAATTTCAAAACTTAAAAGACTAATTCTTGATATCTCAGACTGGGAGGCTGCTAGGAGGCAGAATTCCCCAATGAGGATCTTCCCTCACGCCACCTAGGCGGACACGCCACTAGAGTTGAATACGTTATAATAAAACTGTTTTAGAGCCTCACCACTTCGTTACAATCCACGTTACCAGGTCCTGTAGTGCTCTACCTGACAACCGTGACCCTTAACAATAGCCCTGAAGCGTAGTATTTATTTCACAAAGCTTCTTCGTTAGCCTATCATGTCCAAAGCACACCATGCACTTTCCCCTTATTCAGGAGATATGTCCAGCTTCATTTGAGCTGGGGAGCTACGATTAACGAAGAGAGCTCTCTTCCTTAATCGTAGCCTTCATTCCGTGGGTGAGGTTATTATCGTACTGATATAAAGTGTAATTTCGAAGCTTGTTGCTGTTCCAAAATGCTTTGCTGTGCAAGTTGAAGTTTTTCCACCTACATATAGAACACTGGCGGTTCTCTTCTGCGAGATGCTTTTGGAAGTAGATCATTTAACGAGCACACTATATGAATATGTTTCCTTAAAGGCTGCCTTACGTCATTGCACTGTCGAATGGTCAGGATCAATCTAAATTTCTGATGTAACTTGTATGACAGCGTGATTTGATTCGTTGTAGACCTAATATAAGGTGCTAAACGTGTCATCTGTACTGTCAAAACTCGTACCTACGAAACATGCTTGCACTGTGTTACCATATTCAAATTACTTTTATAAAGCGCAATAACTTTCTGTATAAAGGATTATTGAATAGCTTACTTTTTTCTGAACACATTCGTAGTGAAAAGTTAATCAACATATATATGATTTTTTTAGATCTTCTCGTGATGACGTTACAATTTCTTACTAAAAGTGTGAATTTCTTATTATAACTGGAGGGACACTGTAACAGCTCTGAAATAGCTTATATTACAAGACCACACTTGTATTTGCTAAATAATATGATGTTTATTGA
Source organism: Limulus polyphemus (assembly GCF_000517525.1). NCBI lineage: Eukaryota > Metazoa > Arthropoda > Merostomata > Xiphosura > Limulidae > Limulus > Limulus polyphemus. Next base: position 62,452 of record NW_013668505.1, on the reverse strand, counting down.
ATCACTATTTGCCCCCCAGTGGCACAGCAGTATGTCTGCGGACTACAACGCTCGAAACCGGGTTTCGATACCCGTGGTGGGCAGAGCACAGATAGCCCATTGTGTATTCTTTGATAGATTTTTTAGGCAGAATATTCATGATGCAACTTTGTAGAATGGACGGTAACTGCCTGTTGTAGAGACACAAGTGTAGAGGACGACGTTTCGAAAATTTACCCACTTTTGTATAATAAAAGCGGAAGGACTTTGAAAAACTGTCCTATATACTTTAGTCTTTT
>NW_013668505.1:60703-62164 GCF_000517525.1 Limulus polyphemus | reverse complement strand
AAAAGACTAAAGTATATAGGACAGTTTTTCAAAGTCCTTCCGCTTTTATTATACAAAAGTGGGTAAATTTTAAAAACCGTCGTCCTCTACACTTGTGTCTCTACAACAGGCAATTGCCATCCATTCTACAAAGTTTCAGCCCATTGTGTAGCTTTGTGCTTAAGTTCAAACAAACGAATCGCTATTTAAAATCATAGACAAATAAAATTTCTTGAATAAATTATGTTAAAAGCTTATTCTAGTTAAAATAATGATAAATGCGTCTAAATTGTCTTGAACTTACTTAAAAGTAAAATATTGCTTCTTTCTTTCTTTTGCGCTGGTGGACAAATGTTCAAATTACAAATCCTGCAGTTGCCCAATGACAGGTTAAGTTAAAGAAAACGTAGCAGAGTTAGAAGGAATAATGCACTATGTGACCTGTCTTTGTCAGGCGATTCCGAGTAAAATTTAAAGAAACTGTATAACAATAAACCGTAAGTATCAAATTCACATTGAGTTACTGAGAAATTGAGACAATTTAATACTTTCACTGTTTCTGATCAGGGCAAAAAAGCTAAAAATTGAGACATCTGGTAACTTAGTTTTTTTGGTGTTTTTTTACCATGTAACATACATTTTAATGTGGCTATTGTATTACATATAGAAACAACACTTAAAATTGTATTTGGCAGTGTTCTATGTGGATAACAAGTGAACTGAACGTAATACAAGTAATGCACCGAAATGTAAATTTTATTATTTTAATGTTAGGCTTAAAAACAAGAAGAAAATATTCACAACTCTTTTAAGTCGCGTTTGAATGTCTTAGAGTGTAACTTATAAATGTAATTTTTATTATTTTAATGTTAGGATTAAAAAAGAAAGATGTTCATAATGCTTTTAAATCGCGTTTGGATGTCTCAGTATGTTAAATCTAAGTCTTGAGAGCGTTTTCTTAATTATTTGGCCTGACATAGCTTGATGGTTAGAGCACTCGATCGCAATCAGTAGGTCGTGGATTCGAAATCTTTAACCGAAAGCATCCGCTCCTTTAGCCGTGAAGACTGGAGGCGTTATAATAGTGACAGTAAATCACACTTTTCGTTGGTAAAGAGGAGCCCAAGTGTATGGGTGGGTATTGTTCACTAGCTACCTTCCCTCCAGTCCATTACTTCAAAATTAAGGACAGCTAACTTAGATAATCATCGAGCAAGCTTTTTGCAAAATTCAGAAAAAAAAACTTAATTTTTGTGTATGAAAGTTTGTGTACCCTACATGCTCTGGACTACAGAAAAGTAGGTTTTTCTCTGATAGCTGGTAAATCATAAAAAATATGCATAATAAGTATAATAACATGTTGTGTGTAGGCAGTTGTGGGATTCAGCCGGTTCGCACCGGTTCGTGCGAACCTGTTCTTAGAATTTAATGACCTCCACGAACCGATTGTTAACAATCGTATGTATTTAATATCAGTAATAA
>NW_013668505.1:55259-59808 GCF_000517525.1 Limulus polyphemus | reverse complement strand
TAGGGCTACAAAATTATAAGTTACAATATGGTAGTATCTTCCTGTAATATATTACCAGTGTAAATAATTATTGGGATAGTTCATTATTGATTGGTTGATTTACCACCATGTGACTGCATCATTAGTTAAAGGTTAATGGTTAGCATGTTTTATATGTCAACTATCACTGAAGACAACTATGATTATTTTTTAAGAAAGCACTATCCGTAGGTATATATGATATTATGACTTAAGTAAAATGGCAGTTTACAATATATCATAGTATGTGTTTTGTCGAAATTGGCGCATCATTTTCTAATAAAATGCCTGAAAGCCATTGAATGATGCATTGTTTTGATCTTCAGTTATTCCTACGTGAAAGTTGTGCACTTGTGGTTGTGCATTCTCAACAGTATTGCTCAAATCTGCAGGAAGAAAATATGGAACAGGTTACGTGCTATAAACATATTTGCAAAAGGCTTATACTACTTCATTAAGATGCACAAGAATATCTGATAAAAAAAATTACATTTACAATAAAAATTTACAAGTAGATAAACAATTTATTATACCCCCAGTGGCTCAGTGGTAAATCTGAGGGCTTATAATACAAAAATTGGGTTTTGATACCCATAGTTGACACAACATAGATAGCCCATTACTTATTTTTGCACTTCATAACAAATAATTTACTATGTTCATTCATAAAGAAAAATAAATAAATAAATTATGGACCATTTTGTGCTTAATTATATGGATTTTATGTTACGAAAAAATGTAAATTGCTGCTACACTGGCAATACATTTTGCTCATTTCTAAAAGAACTCCATAGGTCATCTTGAACTTGAGGAATTATAGGGAGAATGTGTGTAGGTATTTAATGTTTAATAATAGTACTTACACAGGAAACAGTGTTCATTTAACTTTTGAAGGTAATTAGTATATTTCATTTTCCTTTTTGCTACATTGACAATACATACACCATCATAATATTTGTATTATATTTTATTGATATACCTATACTGTATAATAATTGTGCTCGATAATTAGTGCATTATGTGATTTACAGTGATTTTGTTGATTGTATTTTTTTGCCATCTTTTGTAAGAGGGTAAATTCTAATACAGCCTAGTATTGGGTAGCAGTAGTAAAATTTTACAAGAGCTGAAATTGCCAAATGCCTTAATATTTTTCTTTTAACCCAGAGACTATATCATCAGCATTAAATTGAGTTAACAACCTTTCATTGTGTATTTTTTTTAAATTCATCAAAGTCTGGAGTACAGGGAAAGTTACCATTTGAAAGATGCAAGTGATTAGGTTTAAAATTTCAATTTGATTTATAAATTCCTATGCATAAATACAACCAAAACTCTTTTTTTATCATATTAGTAAGTAAGTAAGTAAGTAACTCAAACAGCAATAAAAGCTTTTGTTAAATACACTTCATTTAGACAACTGCCATCAGTTTTATGTCTTTCTTTAGTACTCCAAGTGTTGTAATCTGGATTTCAGTGTAAATGTATTTACGATATTTTTTGATTTGTTGTAGTTTGAGTTGATTAATATGTTTTGCAAAATATGATTAAGTTAAATTGCAAATTGAAATACAGCATCAACTCCTGCAATTTAATAATATATATATATTTATTCAACATCATAACTTCAACTCGTGTGATGAATTCACCTAGTTTAATGTGAATGGTGTCATGTTCTTTAGAATGTTAAATATGTAAAAAAAACATATTTTAACATTTTATGAGCAGGAAAAAAACTGAAGGATTATTAAAATGTAAGCTTCCTCTCTTTTGCTTAAGAGAATTTTGAAATTCTATTTTTGAGGACGAGTGTAGGAAGGATTCCATTCATATATCTTCAATACATTTTCAGATTCATACTTATTTTGTTTCTAAATCATAGTATTTCACCAAGCACTACTTGCATCTTTGAAGCTTCATTACTTCTTTATCTGCATTTAGAATTTTCAAACTCTATTGTTTGATTAACTTGCATCTCTGTTTTGTACGTAATTTGATCCATAATAATCTGTTAAGTGAAAAGTGAAACAAACATCATTTGAAACACAACAACATTTGCTCATTAAATAGCCATGTTCAAATCCTGCCTCTTCTCAGATTTCATTTTTTCAGAAAAATTGTAACTTAACAGAATGGTAAGCCAGCCATAAGTATCAACTTTACTGCTTTAAAGTTCTGTTTATTGTTTAAAAAAAATATTTTGTAACATTGTTTTTCCATGAATGTTTAAAAATTAAGTGAGGTTAGGTCTTTTTATCTTATTTTAATCCAGAGTTAATAATATCTGTATGTACCCATCTTTATTTTAATAACAAAATCTGTCTTTTAAGACATTCACATACCAAGAGCAAGCACTCTCCTGCATGTGTTATTTCAACAGATATTAGTTAATAATTGATGAAAATGGATATCTCACTGAACATGTTAGTTTTTTTGAAAATAACTTTCTAAACTTGTACTTTGTCCTGAACTCCCTTTTTTGTATTTGGATTATGGGGTAGGTAAGAGTTTTAAGGCTTGTGGAATGCAAAAAAAAAATTACATGTAGAGGGCAGCATGGAATGAGAATAGCTATATGTGTGAATGGGGGTAATTAGCTATCAGAAATAAATTTTCAGCGTAGGGAAATTATAACTTTTATACTATCTGGAAATATATAGAAGCAAGAACTAGATGTATAGCACGTATAGTTAAGTAGTATTAGTAGATGAAGTAATAATGAGTTTGTTTTTTACATTATTAAATTTTCAAATGATTCTTTATCTGCTATAACAATTTTGATAAAAATGCTGAAACTGCAGTTCTAGCCTTTTCTTTTGTCGTAAGATTTTCATCCAACACTAAAATTAAATTAAGTTCCAGCAGAACTATTATATTCTTCAAACATCAAAATGGCATCACTCTAGTAACAAGTCTTCTCAGTTATTTGTAATGGTATGTCATTTTCATAAATATTTCTTCCCCTTTGAAGGAACAGAGAATGCTAGAAACTCATTGTTATTATTTCTAGGGCTAGGCAGATAAAGCAGATATTTTTACTTGAAATAGGCAACTAACAGAGGTAACCAACTTTGGTAATTAAAAAAAAAAAAGAGCAGCGGAAACCATCAAGATGAGAATTGTTATTATGTTGTACCGTTGATATTATTTTTGAGTTAAACATAAATGAAATTAAATCATGAAAGACACAGTTTTGTTTTGAATAGGGTTATATTAAAGTTATGGAAAATCAAAGCCACAAAATGGAGCTTTAGATTAGGCACAACATTATGGATTAATTCAACTATTTGTTAAGCTATGTTGGAAGTGTTAGACTATTTGTTAAAGATTTAGCAATCAATCTGATTGTGCTTCTTGGGTCTTTTTTGTTTATAAATTTTGTATATTTTATATTTAGACTATTAATCATTTATAATTTTTTCTTAGGTTTTAAAGGAGGTTGTGTACTATTTTTGGGGAATTGCTTGTAACTTACTTAATGAAGATTAAGCTATCAAGTTAAAGGTTTAACCATTCTGATTCATTTCTGATGCTTACAATAGTTGAATGGTATTTCACAAAAGGAAAGGACATATTCAGTCAATTTCATTCAAGACTGTCTCAAGTGTAAAAGCAGAATTTCATGCTCAACCATATTGTAATTGAAAGCATGAAGTTTTCATTATTAGCTAAGTTCATCTTCTTTTTTTTAACATTGTTGCCCCTTGAATCATTTTTTAATGCTTTTATTTTTTATTTTTTTCATATTACAGTGAAAGTTGCCTTGTAAGTTAAAGAAATGAAAATAATAGTGCTGTTGATAATTCTTTTTCATTAAAAAGAATGTATATGTACTTCTATTGAATTGTTAAAAATATTTTTTTTTAAATATAAGAAATGTACTTTATTTTCAAAGATTTTTCTTAATAGCATTTCAGGACCCAGCTGTGCATAAATACAGCAATTGTGTATATGCATCGATTTTACATGTTTCATTCATTCTCAAAATTTCATAGAAATGTGAGTATTTCTTCAGTTTCTTTTATCTGCAGTTTTTCATAGTTATTATTCATTATTTTGTCGTGTGTGTGTATATATTCTAATATTATAGTCTTTTAAGTAACAATTTTTTGTTTTGATCTTGAAAACTAGTTGAAATTAAGCAACTATCCAGAAATTAAACTCTATACAAGATGTTGAGATCTGAATATGCATAATAAATTGAAAGTAGAAAATAAATTTAGATTAAGCATTGTAATTACTAGCAGAAACACTGCCCTATGGGTGGCTGTTTGTGCTAGTAATTACTAATTGTAGTATTCATACCTCATTGAAACAAATTTAGAAAAAGTGAACATTTTCTAAAAAAAAGATTTTTCTGGAAAGTATTGCATGGAAAAGTGTTCGTATTGTGCTGATATGAACCCTAATGTTTTTATATATTAAAGGTGGTTCCTTTTATTGAAAAAATTATATAAAGAAAGTTTTTTAACAACTCCATTTTTTTAGTACTATATTTACAGATCACATCAATAAAGATATAATCAAACCC
>NW_013668505.1:53530-54687 GCF_000517525.1 Limulus polyphemus | reverse complement strand
GGTTGTTGCACATAGCGTAGTTATTTTTTTACTTATCTGAACCTTGAATACCGAAAGTGTGAAATTTTTTAATGGATTTTTGTTTGTGGTGCCATTCAATGGATGGTGCCACATTGTATTAACTATTTCAGTTATGTACATAGATAGATACATATACAAACACTATATCCATTATAGTAAGATTGTGTGTTTACAGTTAGTTCTTCGAGTTTAGTAGGAGTTCATTCTTGCAAAACAAATGTGTTGTGTTCCCAGGAACTTATTGACTATTCTTGACATGTAATACTCAATAAAGTTGTTTTATATTTCATCTTGTTATATTTATCATAAAATTTAACCTTAGTTCCCATTCTTAATATATCTCAATTCACTAAGTATGAAACAATAGATGTACATAATTATTTCCATCAATGTATCTTTTGAATGGTTTGCAAGCAACACTAAATGTGCTGCCTGTTTACTTAAATGATACTACTGTGGAAAGTATTCTTTATTTAACCATACTGTATGAGGTTTCTGAAACCAATAGTGATTACTGTATAAGCATATAACCAGAGTTCTGTGAAATATGTATTATAAAATTAATTAAGACAGCAGAAATTGTACTCTTTTAACAGAAACATAGTGATCAATAAAAATAACAGGTTGTTAAATGATAGTATAATTGGACTACCTATTACTGGTAATGTACTGATAGGTCTTATAAATTGTTGAGAAATGCAAGTTTTTTTCTTTCATATACGTTTTCTATTTAAAATCTGTTTGAATTCATTTTAACATTAAGATTAAAGTAAAAAACTTAATTTTAATGACTCTTTCTAAAGTTAAATTTTTTCTCATTGCTTCCATGTTTAAACCAAGATGTGTGTGTTTGTGTGTATTAAAAATTATTAAATATTCGTGAAATTTAAATTATTTATAGATTAATCATTCTGAAATTATATATATACACTGAGTGGTCACAAGTAAATAGACACCTAATTTTTCGTCATTTAACTGATTTATGCTAACTAATTTGTGTTCACAGAGCACTATATAAATGAAAATGGTCCGCACACTAATTATCTTGTGCTACAACATGCTTAGAACTCAAGGTTCTCTCGAATTGTCAGATTTTGTTAGAGGAAGGTGGAAGGTCAAGCAGATGGTGGAATAAG
>NW_013668505.1:34730-52427 GCF_000517525.1 Limulus polyphemus | reverse complement strand
GTCATCGATAAGAATGGAGACTAATTTAATTTAATATATGTTTTGTTTTACATATATAAGTTGTTTGGTTTTTTTCATCTAAAAAAAAAAGCGACATTAATTTCTTGACGACCTAATATTTCATCCTAACCTTTTGCCTTTGTTTTTTACTTGTCTTGCATAAGAATAAATTATTAAGTTTCGTGCTTATTTCGCAGTATCAGTTCACAGCTACATCGTTTCTTTGTTCACTAAAATATCACCAAAATCATTGATAAAAGTGTATCGTTGGAACGTTTTTATACAAGAACTTATAGAAAAATTGAAAGATTTAAATCATTCAACTAAAAATCAATTTTATATCTATCTGTGTGTGTCCCTCTTTCTATATCTGTTTTACTGCCTGTTTAATCGTTAACTCGACTGACCTACCTATGTTCGTACAAGCGAACTTTTATTTATATTACAAAAAGTTCTGTGTTTACAGTACTGTAAACACAGATGTATTAAAGCTGTTTACAGATGTACTGTAAACGTTTGAGTCACTTTATTCTGCTTTTAACATACAGTGATTTCATAATGCATGTCATTTGTATTAATATTCGTAAGTTTTAAACCTGAAATTAGAAATAGTAGGGTGTTTCAATAATATAGTTGATAGTTTAAGAAAGTAATGCAGTTTTTGATAGATGTATCTCCATTTTTCCCCTAATTCAGACTATTAACTTCACATTGTTTATTTTGCAAGCAAAGTGAGGTCTACTTTCTTAATTGTGCATACAGAACACGAACGTTATCGGTATTGATTCACTTACGAGCTAACTAAGCTGTCAAAATGCAGCAAAGTCAACAATTTGTGAAATTGGGCTTAACGTGGGCAAGTGTTTTGGTTGCTGGATTGTGCATGTTTCGTGTTGTTGTCATAAAATCGCCCCTTACACTTTGGGGGTCGTCGGTGCGTTAGAATCTTACTATTCAATTAGAGCAGCCCAAGATTTCTTTGTAAGTGCTATTTTGTCTATCAGTTCAAAATTAGGGGCAACAAGTGCATATAGCCTTTGTGTAACTTAAAACGAGGATATCGGTAGCATTCATATAACGGTCCAGACACTTCGTATCTGAAATGACTGAAAGCTCTTAGTGTCTTCCAAGTCATGACAGAGAAGTCAAGGTAACACCTACTTTATCACACAACGACCTTAGTATATTTTTCATTTTACGAGGCTAACAGTAGGATATCATCACCTGTCACAAAACAAATAAGTCAATACATATCATGATAGGAAGACTTAACTATCATCTATTTCAGGAAATGAAGACGCTGGTAGTTCATTTGTCTTCAAACAGAATCATTGCTTACATCCATGTCATGGAGCAAAAACCTAGATACTGGTATCACTTATTACTTAATAATCATTGCATAAAGACTTAAATGTTATCCATGCCACGGTATATAGTATTGTGCATGCCACGCCATTTATTCAACGACGTATAGGCAAATCGTAAAAACTTTTAACATTTAGAAGCCGTGATGATAAATCATTTAAATTAATTCAGTAATGGATTATATAACGTCATTATACGAAGTTATATTCCAAATATTTTACTGTGAACTAACAATATCGTATGACAAATTTGTCTAATTTCTTTATGTTAATGTTTATTTTATTTACAAAAATACATCATCGTCAATAAAATTGATTAATCTCAAAAAGTCATATTAATATAAAGTGTGTGTGTGTTTTTCTTATAGCAAAGCCACATCGGGCTATCTCCTGTGTCCACCGAGGGGAATGGAACCCCTGATTCTAGCGTTGTAAATCCGAAGACTTATCGCTGTCCCACCGTGGGACATTAATGTAATGTATATCAATAGAAGCTACTGGTGCAAATATAGTTTATGCGTTGTAAATCCGAAGACTTATCGCTCGCTGTCCCACTGGAGGACATTAATATGACGTATTCGAATAGAAGCTACTGGAGGAAATATATTTTATGTTGGAGAAATGTTAAGAATCACAACGTCATGAGGTAAATGTAAACTAATCGTTATTGATATTGGCTTCGTGAATTTCGACCTTTTAGAGTTAGTTAATCATATTTGTACTTTTAAATTATTGTATTGCATTTCACATATTTGCGGCAAGTGCCTGAAGCGTTTATTAATAAAATACATAGAAATAATAAATAAAATGATAATAAATTGAGAGTTTCGTGATATATATATGTACATGTGTTTGCGTTGAAGTCTGCAACTTCAATTTTAATTGGGACTTGGGTTTTTCAAGTTAAACTTGTTAATTTGAATAAGATTTGGAAATAGAACAATAGTTGTATGTAACTTTTAAAAGTATGAAAGTTTGTGGAGTAAATTTTGCTAGATTTCTTGTTGATATAATACAATAAAGATTTAAAGCTTTCTTCACCCTATACTTCAGTTTGTCACGAAGCAGAAAACGTAAGAAAAATAAATAAAATACATAAGGATAACAAGTTAGAAAATAGCATCTGCAAAGTTATAAACAATTTAGGTTTATAAGCTCTTTCTCATTCTCCGTGACCCCCCAGTGGCACAGTGGGATGTCTGCGGACTTGCAACGCTAGAAACCGGGTTTCGATACCCGTAGCGGGCAGAGCACAGATAGCCCTTGTGTAGCTTTGTGCATGATTAAAAACAAAACATTCTCCGTGAGAGAAATATTTTTAAAACATCTATTGTAATAATAAATTGTGAAGCTAGAAAAAATGTAAATCGATTAAATATTTGTATTTAAAGAAATAAGCTTTTAGGAAGTTGACAAAAGATAAAGAGTTCTAACTTACCATATAATAAGTATTTTACACCACTTCCACATCTTCATTGCATGCCATGTTACATGGTTACATTTTCTTCTGCAAGATGCCGAATTAATTATATATATAAAGGAAATGGTTTTGTATAAATATATATATAAATACATAGATTTTTCATAGAATTTGATTCGTTAGAAAAAAAAATCATGTTACAATTGCATATGCATAATTTTATTTGAAGTTCATATTGTATTTCGTAATATATGTTGTGTTTTTCCAAGAGTGCATCGTATTTTTTATATCTGGTACACATTGGAATGCTCATCTTATGGTTGTACGTAGTTATAATTCCTGTTATAATAGCAACAGAGCTAGTGTTTGTAATATCTGTTATGTAAAGATGAGAGTTCTATATGAAATTCATCCGTGTTAAAGGTATTAAACAATAGAAACTACAATTGTATTTAATGTTAGAATAATGTTTACAGAACCTCAACAATGGTGTCATAACGTCTGCTTCTTTCGTTTTCCTCGTGGAATATCTGAACGCTATTACAGAAGAATTATAATGAGATCTCACTGTAGATGTTTTTATTCTGAAAATAGATGAAAATGGTAATGTAGAAGCATGCCATTGAAGCAGAAACGTAAATTTTCAACACAAAGTATGAAACTCTCGGTTTGAATGTATACATTACTGTTGATATTATGGATGCATAACGTTGAAAATGTATATTGAAGATGTAATTCTTGCGAAATTCAATAATACGTACAGCTTAGCATTGTTGAACAAAGAGTTGCTGCAGGATAACCGAAATTTTATCGAGCCTAAATAAATAGAAGATATTGTGCAACCGGTAAAAGCATCTGTAGTCTAGATAAATGCGGCAGATATGACATACACAATAATAAAGCAAGCGTTCTTTTGTATTTTAAATTTGAAAGTTTTACATACATGTATCTATATTCAAGTACAACACCAAGCATACCACAACATCTAGCGGCAGTTTGTTTCCACATTCATTTGCATATATCTATCAGTATGCTGTTCAACATTAAGAGAATATTACTACACGCTGTACCAGAGTTTTATATATTACTTAGAAAATACAATCCTTTTATTTTATTAGTGCGGAAATGTAATAATCACTCAAGCGAAAAATAAGCATAATTCTCAATTTATCTACAACATTGAAAATGATGTTATCGTTGCCTTCAAAATATTTTTGTTAATATAAAGAATCCTTTAATATTTGGAATTTATTTTTTTATGTTTTAGGTTTAACCATTCTGCAATACATAAAATCTGCATAAAATTATCCACTCAAGATTTTTCTAATATAATACATTTAGCATAGTTTAGTGAGAATCAGTATATATGTATATATATATATATATATATATCGGAAAGAGAATGTATATCTTACAATTTTAGTTAATTGCAATCAAGATATCTAAAACTTAGCACCGAATTTTTCCCGTATTTTAAGCTGCAGGTGCGTTACAAGACTAACAATTAGTCCTTTGGCGTGAATTGTGGTTTGTAGGGTGCTTCTGTCTGGCTACCTTTCCTGTGGTCAGAAATTCAAAATTAGGGACGATAGAAGAGAGCCTAGTAGCTTTGCTGTGAATACAAGACAGAAATATAGATTAATCTGAAATCAAAACTATAACTATAAGATAAAAGCTACACTAAAATATATAGGAATATTTGTTGAGTATATTTACAGGTCTTATTGTTATGTATAAGAAGGATTAAGTTTTCCTTTGACAATTTTCCTGGTACGAAACTACTATGCCATATTAATCGTTTGATAATTTTTGGTTGTATTCAGTTAATGAGAGTTTGTTGAATGTTAAACATTATAATGAAAACAGTACTTCTCAACAAAGGATTGCAGACTTTTTAGGTAAACTTCTTTCTATTAGCACTTAGCATAATTCAACTTCTCTGAAGAAACAGCCAATCCTGTTTAGCTATATGTCATTAATATAACAAAAAACTAAAATAAAGCAACTGACGCCACCTACATAGTACTGCTTCAACAGTGTACTTAAACTAAAAAAACTATTGAAACGTACCGACAGCAATTTTCAGGAAGTTTCTACAAAAAAAAGTACATTTTTAACGAAAAATATTTTAAGGAACCTCATTTATAAAAAATTTAAACCTCATATTTTTCGCATTTTTGTGGAAGCTTAGAAACATATATATAATGTTATTTTAATGAGATTCCTTAAAATATCTTCCATTAAGTACAAAACATTCTAAAAACGTTCCTGGCATTTTCCTTCCGGTATTTTTTCGTAATTTAACATATTTTTTATTGATTTATTACGATTAACACTGTGAGCCGCTTCTGTAAGTTGTAGGAGGGAGGGCTAGAGAAAATAACATCTTTTAATTTTTTTCTTACGTATAAATCTCTTAAAAATAAAACCCAGAGTTTTACACATGATAGGTAGTCTAAGGAGAAATTTACTTTTATATGTGCTTTCTTAAGAATAAAGCTATAATTAAAATATAAGGATATTGAGGAGATGGCATAACATATCTTACGGTGTCCATTAGTGTAAGCTTAGCAGAGTAATTTATTTAAAATATATTTGAAATAGTATTATATGATAAAAAATATATATATTTAAAATATGCCAGCTTTTGACAAACAGCAATGAGACGTTTGTGTCTGATTTGCTTCAGCAAATATATATCCAACGAATTATTTATCATCATGAACTTGACATGTAACTTCCTGTACTTACCTTAACTTTTGCCCGGCATGGCCAGGTGGATAAGGCGCTCGACTCACAATCTGAGGGTCGCGGGTTCGAATCCGCATCCCACCAAACATGCTCGCCCTTTCAGCCGTGGGGGCGTTATAATGTGACGGTCAATCCCACTATTCGTTGGTACAAGAGTAGCCCAAGAGTTGGCGGTAGGCCTTCCCTCTAGTCTTACACTGCTAAATTAGGGACGGCTAGCGCAGATAGCCCTCGTGTAGCTTTGCGCGAAATTCCGAAAACAAACAAACCTTAACTTTCATTTCAAAGAGTGCCAACATATTTATGTATGTCTAACAAGACATGACAGCACTTAGTTACACTTTTATTGAATGTAACTTTAAAAAAATTGACTGCTTGCATTTAATTTAAAATTTTGTACACGACTGATTAGGGTTTAACTATTTAGGATCAGATCTAGAAAAGAAAAAAAAATACACGACCATAAATCCATTTCCTAATATCATTATAAGATTGAAGACGGTTACTTTTATTTAGGAATATTTCTTTTTGGTTTTATGATCTTACAATATTTTTATTACATCATTATACGTGCTTGACAATAATGAGTCAGTTTATTCTTGATAACAAGAACATTACTTTTGCTTTTGTTTAATCATAGATGAGCCACACGTCACATGTCCTATAAGGAAAATATTATTGAAAATATGTTTTATTAAGTTTAAATATTATATTTCTTTATCTGTTATTTGATCAGGAAATTGGTCAAATTAGAATAAACGTTTTCCCGTATTTACTGGAAATTTAATTTTTGTTAACAGAAAAAAAAACTTTTATTCTCTATTTACAATGGCCGATGAATTACAGTTTACTTCCTTATTTTTTAAATTTATTTTGTTCTTCACATCATATGAAATTTTAAATGACCCCCCAGTGGCACAGTGGACTTTAATAAGCATTATGATATGAGTCACAAATACAATTATCATTATTCTTATTAGTGTTTTTATATCTTGCTTTTGTTTTTGGTAATTTATCCAAATGACTGACAACGTAATACGAACACGTTTTTATTCTTTATTTATCAAGACATAAATATCTACATTATAATATCAAAAGTATTGAGGCAACATTTGTTGAGAAGGAATACATCGTGTTTTCAAGATTGTTCCCGATTTTGATAAGGTTCAATTATGAAATAAGCCACTTTGGACTTTGTTATTGTCACCAACCAGTGGTTCACATCTATTGGAAAAGACTATCACTACTCTTTCAAAGTAACTCAGATGGATTAAGAATTCAAAGATGTTTCCTTTAGGCACTGTTCCGACAAGGTATGTATTTTTGCTTGGAGTTTTATAATGATCAACAAAGCATAAATATTTCAGGTAGAATCATTTATTCACAGGCAGTAAACATTGTTTGTATTTTTACAACAATGATGAATTTCAAATCAGCTAAAAACACAACATGATATTCTCCTTAACACAGTCTTCATATGTGGGACAACATAAAGTATATGCAGTACAGCCAAAAATCGATACATTTGGGTTATAGGCTTTTTATTCATTTCTATCAAGACTTCCTAAACCTACGTGGTAATAAGAGTATATGACGGGTGAATTCGGCAAGGCAGAGACAAAAAGCTTTGTACTGTACACAGCAATGCAGTGCCATATCAACACAGATGCAAAGTGTCGCTTCACAGAGGACACATATAATGGCTACGTATTTGATTCGCGGGGAAAAACAAAACATTCGACAAACAAATGATGTCGTGGCTATAAACTACGATTGGATGATTTTGTCACAGCTTTTCCGAGGAAATTACATTCATAAAGAGGGATTCCTAAAGAATATAGAGGGAAATAAGAGACCATTTCTAAGAAAGAAGCCAACATACTTCTCTATGAAAGCAGAAAATTTTTCTTAGTATTAAATCGTCAAGAAATTAATGCCGCTTTTATTTTAGATGAAAAAAAAACCGAAATTATATATCAAAACAAAACATATATTAAATGAAATAGTCTCCATTCTTATCGATGATGCTTTTCCATTTTACAATCAAGTTGTTAATGCCCTGATTAAAGAAATCACTTGGCTTTGAAGCAAAAACATGTCGATGTCCTCTTTAACACCTTCCACATTTGCATACATTTTCCCATTAAGATGGTGATGCAGCAAATGAAAAAGATGGTAATCTGATGGTGCCATATCTGGAGAATATGGTGGGTGGAGGAGAACTTCCCAACTCAACTCCATAATCTTGTGTTGCATCAAACGTGCCACATGTGAACGTGCATTGTTGTGGAGAAGAACACCTTTCTGATTGACGAGTGAAGAGTGTTTCTGATGAAGGACTTGATTTAAATGTTTCACTTGCTGACTATAGATTTCTGTATTAACAGTTAGCTGTAGATTGAGGAGTTCAAAATGAATTACTCCTTTAATGTCCCACCAAATTCAAAGCATCACTTTCTGCAAATGGAGTCCAAGTTCTGGGGCCAGAAGAGATGAAGAAATGTTCACACGTTGGAAATGATGATCATCGGAGATTTCGTGAGGCACCCAAACACCTTCTTTATGGAGTTTTCCCATATTCCTTAGGTGTTTTCATATTGTTTCATGAGAGACATGCAATTTCAGGGCCATTTCACGAGTATGTTGTCTTGGGTTAGACTCAACAAGCGTCTTCAGAGCATCAATATCACTTCCAACATGTCGGCCCCTGCCATCACAGTTTTTAAGGCAAAAGTCACCAGAACGAAATTTGCTGAACCATCATTGACACTTATGAATGTTCAAAACATTTCCATAAACTTCTTTGATATTCTTTGTGGCTGCAGAGCCATTGTTTCCTTTATTGTATTCAAACAGCATTACATGCCGAATATGTGTCTCGTCGTGTGCCATCACAATAAGGGATTAAAGTACACTAAACTTTACACATTATATAGGCTACACTAAAGTGATGTTTAGGCAGTTTGTTTAACTATTATGTGTGATGTATGTTTTTTTGAGGGTGGTTAATGAAAGTGTTCCAAAATGCGGCATTAATTTATTGACGACCTAATATATCTGTGTGTGTACATTTGCTTATTTAATACTTTTGATTTTGATATGAACAGTTTAATTAAAATTGTTAGCAAACAGTTGTTTTTTATATAGGGTTAGAAATTTTTATAAATTAATGCATTTATTTCAATCATTGCCATTCTTTACAGAAAAAAAACTATTTTTGACATAGACTAAATATTTATCTTCATGGAGTTGATCTTGAACTTCTGCAATTTTAACTGGATATTTAAATGAATGCATTTTTGAATTTCAACTTATATTTTCTATAGAACTGAATTATGTATCAATTTTTATTTCTTCAATTTCTTAAAACCTGAAATACTAGTTTTTAATGTCAAAAAAGCCGAGAAAACAAATTGAAGTAGCTTTGGTTTACATCACAAACACTACTACAGTAAATTTTGAAAATGTTTGAATTATAGAAAATAATCAAGGTAGTTAAATTTCTGAAATTGGTTAGATTTTTATTTTATGAGTTTGGGAACTGGGTCACATAAGGTGAAGGTTACTTCATTGGTAATTTTCCATATAAACATTAGTCAGATAAACTTTGTTATAATTTTATTAAAAATAATGTCTACATCCATATGTTTGAATACCTTTCAATATATATTTTAGTTTTCAGGATTTTCTATTTGTATATGGAATGCTTTTGAATACACTGGTGATCATAAAATGTTCATCCTTTAAGCAACCCGACTGGGAATGTATCCCAGTTAATTGTTGCTTGCTTAACATATTTATCAGAGAATTTGATAGGAGGTCTTAAAACACAGCTTCCAGATGAACATTTTATCATAATTTTTTTATTTTACCTTTAGATTACATTAATGGAGACTTAAGTTAACATAAATACATTACGCTTTATATCAGTTCAGTAAAGGACGTTGTTTATTTAAAAAAGTTTCAAACTGATTTATGTTTCTGTACAGAAAAATCTGTTTAATCAACAAGAAAATGGACACACACACACAAAAAAAAACAAAATGATTTTGCTATATTTATTAAGAATACAGTGATACATTTTTTATAATAAACAATCTAAGCAGGATTTGACTATATTAAAATGTCAAAGAATTATTGGCATAAGTCATGCTTGCTTGTGGGTGATGATGTCATAGATTTGCTGTTCTCATGGTTAGAGAACAATGCCACAGTATATCACATTTTCTTTTACTGGTTTTAACCAAATTAATGTGAAATTCTCAAGTGTAATTTCAGTGATAAAACTTTTTGATAATGTTGTGTAAATGTGCTTTAGCTGGGAATGTATATTTTAGAAAACTTAATAATCCCACTAGATTAAAAAAAGGAGAAAATGTTCTTAATGTTTTGTTTGCAATCACACCTGTTCAGATTTAGCCTTTTGCAATAACTTTATTCTAAAAATGCATATGCTGTAGAAAATAATGGAGCATATTGATTTAATAAGACTTATATTTACATATATTTAGGCATACTTGGAACAAGCACATGAATTGGTTGTAAATGAAAACATAATGTTACAAACATTAGGTAAGTTGAGATGAATTGTTTAATTTATTTATTTTTTAATTTTATATTTTTTTCAGTCTTTTTTTTTGTATAGCATGACTGTTTAAAATTAGTATCTTAAGATTAAATGCCTTATATCAAAAAATAATATATGATTTCTACTTGAAAATAAAAAGTTTATTTTGCGAAGTAATTTGTAAGCTTTATTTTTTATTGTCAAAATTATGTTTTTATAGTTCTTGTGTAAAATTCTGTGAGAACTTATTAACAATAAACTTTACATTTATTAACTTAATTATTGTTTATTAATAAACCTAGTTAATATCAAATGTTATATCCCACAAAATCTCAATATCTGGTATACCTTTTTTATGCATCTTGTAAAAATAACTACTGATTTTATTGTGTGACAAGAGGGTTTAAAAGACTAGTTAGCATGTTGAGATGTAACCATTATGAAGACTTTTTTTTCAAAATACTCTGTCCTATATTATATTAGAAATGCAATTAACATAATTTAATTGACAATTTGTGGTAGGATTTGACATCGCAATTGAACATCCACACACTTATGTAGTCAAATGCTGTCAGCTGGTCAGAGGTGAGTTAACTGTAATGCTGTAATATGAACTTATTACATTTGCATTTAAAAAACTGTTTTTTCTTAATTTTATAAAAACTTATTTGGTGAATGAAATTTGTTTGAGCCATTACAGGAGACAAATTTAATGGAGTGCCGGGTCAATCTAGGCCTCCAAGAGACATGATTAGGAATTACAGGTGGTCCTATTCATCATAGCTGGAGAAGTGATCATTAGTGGTGATTTTGCAGTCAAGCTTTGATGCACAACAACATTTATATGATCACCCACCATTGTCTACTTTTGGACATTATAAGATGATTGCAATTCTCAAGCATAATGTACCTGACATTGTTGTTGTTTTTTCATGTTTTAAAGCCTTTTTTGATAATTACCAGACTTGATAAATGTAAAGTAAATTTGAAAGATTACTGTTAATGTTCATAGTCAAGCAAATCAACAAATGTACAGTCAATGTGCAGAGATTTAAATGTTTGTCATAACTAATTCAAGTTATTATAACAGTTATATTGCAGTGAAAGATTCAAAACTGCCATAAACATTATGTGAGAGGGGTACAGTATTCATTCCAGGACAAAATATAATGGGGCCATGTGGCCCTTTCAGGTATAAAACTTGGAGCCGTGTTAATATAAATTGAATAAACTATTTAAAAGATCAGATTAAATGTTTGTCTTGCTTTAATCCCTTTTATCAGATACGTCAAACAATGAAAGTTCATTAGAATAGAAGCTAATGATCATTTCAATTTGTGATAATAGTTCTGTTTAAGTGAAAACACTGTAACTCAACAAATACAATAGTAAACAGTTCCAACTAAGAAAAATTACTGGAATTATCCATGTTAACTTCTTGTGCTTCACATTTATCCTGTAACCCTCATATTACTTGAATGTCTTTTTTTGTTTCCTACTCTGTCCACTCACCTAGAGTGTTTTGAAATTAAAATCTTCCAATGCTGGCTCTT
Organism: Limulus polyphemus; assembly: GCF_000517525.1. Classification (NCBI taxonomy): domain Eukaryota; kingdom Metazoa; phylum Arthropoda; class Merostomata; order Xiphosura; family Limulidae; genus Limulus; species Limulus polyphemus. Next base: position 40,772 of record NW_013668505.1, on the reverse strand, counting down.
CTACTGAATCAGTCATAATCTCATAAATGCTCACTGGTTCTAAGCAATTTCTCTTGGAGGTTTTAATGATATATTGGACAGAATCTGCAGTTTGCATGGGAGCAGTAACTGCAATGGCAGCTAAATTTAACGGCTTCAATATTCTTTGTGATTTGAATTGATCAATCCCCATAGTACACTGTCTCTTGGGTATCCAGCATTAATAATCTGTTCTCTTACTTATGACCACTGTTTTTGTTTTCCTTGGATCTACTATAGCTTCTGCTGTGCTTGCAATCTCATCATGCTTATGTTCTTTTGCACTTCCAAGGTGGTTTATAAGGGTCTCAATCTTGCTATTACCCAATATGAAAGTTCATTATTTGAGTGGAAATGTAATTGGTCTCATTCCAAATACACCCATTGTATACGTGATCTTAAAAGAGTCATTCTGTGGGAACCTTTCGTTGAGTTTTTCCACAAGTTTCTCTATAAATGTGCTTTTCAGTGCTTTAATGTTTCTTCCACCCCTAGATTCTCTATACATAAGCCTGTACCCTTCTTCAATCAGATGATCTCTCAGTGTGGCAAGAAAAAAATTGATGTTCCTCCTGTTCTTCAGCATCTTTGTACTTGTTCAGTGATCTTATACAGTGATTAGTATTTATCTGGATGGCAGACATCCAAGTTTCTTTTCTGGAAAACCAGTCACAGCTCAGTGGTAATAAGGAGTATGTCTTTCAGCATGTATGTGGTGCCTGTAAAGTCATAATTTCCAAGTTTCTTTGCATAACCCTTTGTTTTAGCATGTTTTTCTTTGTTGAATAATGTGATAAAAGAAACCAGGGATCTAAACACACTGTCTACTGCCTTGTAGATGGAAATCCATCTTACTTCACTTACTTCCTTTATCTTGATTTGTCATCTTCTAGCAGCTGCTGTATCTTTTAACTTCTCACATCTATTTGCTGAGCCTTTAAAGACATAAAACATTCCAGTCAATGTCTCTTGATGCTCCTTAGGATAAGGTATTTCACTAGCTGCCTGTGAGCTGACTAATGCTAATCTGTATGCAATGCAATGATAATTCAAGATCATAGGATTTTTCTTAGAAGGTGTCCAGTCACACCCTCTTTTTACCCCTGTCATCACTATTGTGCTATAACTTCCAAACCCATAGACTTTTGATATTGGTACCTGTCTCTCTTCTAAACCTCCTAAAATAGCCTTTGATACTGTTTCCCCTTTCCAATCTCTAACCTTAACATGTTTCAGTAGCATGATACTTCATTCAGATGTTTAAGGATTCAGCACATGAGCATATACTACAATTTTTTCCATTTCGATGTCACAACTGTCATCAGCTAACACACTTACTGGTGAACACTTCAGTTTTTAGTCATTGTCATGATTTATCACACTAGCAGTTGAAGACAATCCCATTGGCTGTGTTCACTGATGCATAAGTAGCCTTCTCAGACACATTTATTTTGTCCATATCAGGGATGCCAAGTTCATCCAGGAATGGTATCATACTTTCATATTTAATCAGGGGTAAATCTTCTTTCATTACTGAATACAGATTTCATACACTTGACTATGCCATTTTTGTTATCATTTAAAAATCATTTTGCTTATGTTTAAATAGCTTGTTTTAGTGTTATACTTTCCACACAGTTTGTGATCACTTCCCATGGTGTGCCTGGTCAATATGCTGATCTGAAAATTACAGGATCCTTTTATAAACAATTTCATATGGTTATGTTCAATACGCAACTTACAAAACATGCAAATTTTTAGCTGAGTTATAGTTAGCCAATAAGATTTTTCTAACCAGGCATGCTGAAATATTCGCTGGTCATGTTCACTTTCCTGGACCATGAAAGATGAGGTATTTTTGGAATCTTCTAGAGCTGTTACTTCATTCTCATTTCTTATTTCACCTTCTATAGATATTGCTGCAGTTTCCAAGGGGGATAGTTTATTTGATTTTGATTTATTTTGTGAGGAAATGAAGAACATTCTTTTGATTTGCATGATTGCATTCAGTTTTATGCTTCAGGGAAGCCATTGTTATAGGAAACAACTGCTGAAGTATATTCGTCCAATACAAAAATCGATATGATGTCAGGTAGTATTGGATGAGTTTGTGCTCGTAGGTTTATCTCAAGTAGTTTACCGTGTTATTGAAAATGCACCGAACGGTCGGATTTGTAAATATTGTTGAGTTAATTAGTGAGAAATATGTGCCATGGCCACAAGGGCTTGTCCTGAAATGAACACTGATGGTATCATGTTTTTGACTTATGTAGTCTTGCATTTTAATAGGGGGAACTAAATAAATGACTGACTTATAGTGCTTACCTGACATTTACTAATATTAATAAATTTAACTGAATGATCATCTATAAAATTAAAGTACTTACTTTAACCTAATTTTTGATTCACAGTTCCCTTGGTAACTTCATGAATGTCATAAAAAAATTACCCAAAGAATTCTTTCATAAAAATGTAAATGATAGCTCTTTATGTGAAATATGGGCAGTATTAAGGAATTTGTGGAGGAATCTAAAATAAATTGTGTATGTTTGGATTTGGTTCAAAGCAGATGAGTTAAAAATTTATTTACCCTGTCATTTTTTTTCACTTGCATGTTTACTTGTAAGAAAGGCTTGAAGTCAGTGATCATTGTAAATCAAAGTACATGCAGGAAAAAAAAATGTTTCAGTTTATATTTTTTAGAAAAAAGACAGATTACAGTAAAGTCAAATTTAATTTATAAAGTTTTTCTGCTTCATAAATACCCATGAGTGGTATTATTTAGCATTAAATACAAAATTTTCACTCCTTCACCAGCTAATCACTCTGTCTGGTGCTTCACTTAAGTAGTGAAAATTGTCCTTACAAGTCACTGTATATGGAATATGGAGGGATAAGAGATAAAAACCCTGGTGGTTTAACAGAGCACATAGTCCATTTTGTAGTTTTATGCTTAATAACAAACAAACAATTCAAGGACAAACACACTTTGAATAACCATTTGTTGCATACTTGAGTTACGCACATATTGAGCTGAGTGGAGTAAATTTAAATAACATTTCTTCTTAGGTTAATGTATCTATTTACATTATATTGACATTTCCATTTAATTTGTAGACAAAAAGAGGCTATTTATAGTTTTGCAGAATTATAATTTTTTTAATTAACTAGTCATTGAATCTTGGGTCATAAGTAAGTTGTATATAAAGTTCTGTTTTATAATTACCAAACACTTTATTTTCAGAATCTTGCAATAATAGTTGTATCCCTGTGCCACTTAAAAAGGGTAGGTTAAGGTTAATTCTAAGTATGTAAATTTCCTACATTTCAAAACCAAGAAATGTTAAAATATTCATGATGCACTGTTTGCTTAAAGGCTTTTCCAAAATTTAAAGAATGTGCATTTCTGAACTCCATAAACAAAACACTGCTTTACATGTGGTACACTTAATTCTCACATAGTGTAATCTGTTATGTGTACCATCGACTTGGTTGCCTTGTTGTCTGCAGTACAGAGTTTAATTTTGACCCCATACATTAAACATAAATAACATTCAATCACCCCACAAAATTATTATTATTCTATTTCATATGTTACTTTAAAAAACTTAGGAAATAAGTAACTATATATTGATGAATGCCAATAAAGTTATGTGCCTACACTCACTGTCCGAGCTAGTATATTTATTAAAGAGGGATATAGTAATTGTATTTGTAAAAAATAGTTTAAATAAATTAATGAAGTATATAAATAGTTTTAAGGCAAATCAATTTACTAAATGTACATTGATTATTTTGTAGTTTGTCATTCAAAAACTTCAGGCTATTTTTATCCTGTGACTGCAATTATTATTATTTTTAGTATAATGTTCTGTTCCTAAATAACTAATGTATTCTTAGACCTCTGGTGGTTTCAAAGATATTAACTTACTGATTTCTTCCCTTTCCCTTATGCCATGTTTCTGGCTTTATCTGGGTGGACTTCAATTTACCACTTGAACAGCAAGCAAGGATCTTGCCCAGACATCCTACTTCATGGCTACCAACAGGTTTTTATCTCCTTCATTTTAGGATCATGATGTTGGAACATTTTATTTTCATTCTACTGTGATCATCACAGTTGAATATATGTATAGCATGAATATTTCACTAAATTTTGAGTAGAAAAATTAACTGAATCAATTTTTGGGTATCCAAAAACTAACAGGTAAGTTTATAGCTTTACAACATGTCTTGATTTATATTATCATAAAAGCTTGTGTTCTTAAAACATTTTGTGAAGCATAAAAAAAGAAACATTTGACCTATAAATGCAAAACAGTTGAAGTTGACTAGGCTAGTATATAAAGAATTATTTTACCTGAACTTATGTAAAATCATAATAATTTCATTTATGTGTTGATAGTTATAAATACTCTGCATCCAAAAAAAAATAATGAAGCTTGTAAATGTTTTAGAATGGTACTTAGATTACTTTTGCACACACAAAGTAGTATGTTGAACTGATTTTGAACTGTTATAAAATTGTCAGTTATGAGAAAGGATCATTTAATATAGTTTTAAAAACAGTATAATTGACTTAAAGTAACTTTATAGTTTTATTTTTATTTCTTTCAGTTTGCACCTGACAACAATGTGTCTCCAGTACAGACCAACCTTTGTTGCCTGTGTTTGTATTCACCTAGCATGTAAATGGTCAAGCTGGGAGGTAATGTTTCGAGTCATTTGATTAGAAACTTTAAAATATTTATATATTTAGTTAAGTATTTTTATCCTTTTGAATTCAGGAGCATAGGAAAAATAACAGAATGGCATTTAGTTCATAAACTGAAACCTGCTAAGTGAAGTAACTAATTGTAATTTGATATAAAGACTTATTATAGCATTGTGTGTCCAGTATAGATTTAACTTATTGCTGTCACTGTTTTTAAAGTTACTACTTTTTAGTAGTTGTTTTCACTCTGACTTGACAGGTGTTTATGTTTCTGTATTAATAAATAACTTAGTGATTTGTGTTTTATATCTAAAAGCTACAAGTATATCAAGTCAGCTTGATCATGAATAATAACAAAAGTTAATAAAATATCTTGCAGATTTACAAAGAAAATGGCTTCAGCAGGGTGTGTGTGCTGTGACCTAAATGTTTTTTTAAGTAAATTGAATCATGTAAATAGATTTAAATTTAAAATGTAACACTAGCTAGCTTTATTCAAATTCTTACTTTAGCTATGTAACAACAGCCTAAGAAATTCACTTAAGGTTTCATTTAATGTTACTGTATGAATTGCTCACAAACAAACAATTGAAAACATGTAGGAACAAACTAATCAGCTTGGATAAAGATTTATTTGATGCTGTTAGTTAAGCTGTTTGGTATCACACTAGTGTAATAGTGATGTAACATCAAATATGTTTATAGTAACAACCAGTGAAATTTTATGTAACATTATAATTTAAGTGGTATGGTAACATACATGCATTGTAATGTACAGCTTTATTGAACACAGTTGGTACCATAAAATACCAATTCTGATACTGTCTAACCTCAACTCACACAAATCTATCTTAATCTTCATTCTGCCCCCTAAGTATTGCTAAAGAATTTTAACTCTCATTGCTCTAGTCTATATAGCCCACAAATTTCATGCCACTTTTGAATATGTATATAGCATGTGACCACCCTCCACCAATAGTATTGCACCACTTATATTAGCGCAGCTAGCTCCCTCTGCTTTTCATGCTCAATCCTCACTTTCTCGATTGTCACAGCATCATTTTTCCTGCATAACTACCGTTTACAATTTTATTTTGTTGACATTTCAATACCTTTTTCAACAGTTTTCTTTTACTGTGTTTGCATTCAGTTGTTTCAATATATATATATATTTTTTTTTGCATTTGTTTATTGTTACCGAATTATACGGTAACTTAGAATGACTTTGCAATTCAATGTATCAACAATAGAAGTTCCCAATTATAGTATTTTGGCACTTGTGTATAAAGTTAAAATCATATATAATATTC
>NW_013668505.1:14531-34550 GCF_000517525.1 Limulus polyphemus | reverse complement strand
TTTTATTTAGGCCTATCTATGGCCTTCAAAAAGTTGACGACTCTACATGTTTCGACGTTACAACGTCATCCTCCTGAGAGGTACAACGCTTCTGGTACAACTACCCAGGCATCTGGTTTGATTTTATTTGCTGAGAAGGTACTGGCCTTAATTCACAGGGAGTTAGATGCCTACATCTGGCCAGCGATTTCTTCTCATTTTCAATCTGGCAATGTTTCTGAGGATGAATACTATCAAGGAGAAGAAAAATGGATTAACTTGTTCTGGTACTTTCTTATTTTGGTCTGTCACTTTTTACACTTTTTTTTTTTACAACTGATTAATCAGTTATGTGATATATTACATGTTTTCTTTTCCTCCTAGCTTGAGGATGTTGTCGATCAGATATTTATTACCTCTGCCACCAAAGGTGAAGGAGGTTATGTTTTCACTCCTGTATGTGTGTGTGTTTATTGGCAAGATTTCTCGAAAATGGCTGAATGGATTTGGATGAATATTGGTATACATTTGGTCTCTGACCCCCCTTAGAAGTAATTAGTTTTTGTAGGGTCAAAGTCACGAAAATAAAAAAAAATCCTTATCTATTAACTTGGAACTGATTTTTCACAATATTTTTGCCCTATAACTCAGTCAAAATGATTGGATTTTGATAAAATTTGATGGACGTATGTAAAGTAATATTTTTCATTGTTCTGACAAAAATATTCTGTGTCTGTTGAGAATGATGGAAATACAGACACAATTTCATATTTTTTTAGGGCCGATTATGGTCAGTGCTCCATACTGTAGGTATCTGTTCTACTAAGTGTCACTCTAGTGCTGTTGATGTTATCAAAATCCCCTACCATTCCTCTTATGTCATCCTATATCTAGACTGGTCTTTTCTCCCTAAGACCTCTGTTGCCAAGGAAAGCCATTTCTTTACCTTCCATCTCCCACCTGTACTCCCATTGTGATCCTGATTGGCTTCTTTGTTAGGTTTGCTCCCTAAGGTGTTATGTGGCACTTAATGCCTCCTTTCTGAGTTCATGTTCTCGACCTTTCATTCCCTGGAACCCTTTTGTTTCCTGTGATGTATCTCCTGTCACATTAACTGGTTGGGTTTGTCAACTCCTTAGGGTAGCATAGACTTATCTGTGGTAGGTCGCTGTCTCCTTGACATTTCTTCTCCTCAAATTTGTCATATCACCATGTCTTTGGCTGCTTGTTTTCACTATCCTTTGGAAGAAATTGTTCAGGCTAGAATGTCTACTACTCCATATTCCTTTGTTGCTCATTATCTGCATTATCTGGCTGTACCTTTCTCAGTTGGATATCGTCTCCATCCTGTTGTGTTTCTACACACATCCATTTGCCTTTGCCTTGGGTATGTCTTTTCACAACATTTCATTTAGGTTTTCTTTTAAGTGACATTCTTTTACCGCTACTCATAGGATCCCACTCTGTGGTGAGTGTTGCCTGGTCAGGTGTGCTTTCACTCAAACCTGCACTATATACCAGTCGAGTTATAATGCTCACTGTAGGAATGAGGTGTTCCACAAGATCACTAGTGGCATGCCTAGTGGTATATACTTATGTGTCTCTAGGTATCCATAAGTTTAACTCAATGGTGGATTGTCACTCATAGACTATCATGAGTAAAGCAAAAGGGGATTTCTGCCCATCCATGCCAACCCTTTGATTGCATAAATTGGGGACAGTCTGCTTTCTAAAATAGGGAATCATGGACACCCATTACACTTTCTCCAGTGTGACATTCCTCCGGACTTCCCACTGCATTTACTCCTCCCCCTTTTTTTTCTTTAAGTGGAGCATGGGAGTCCTTATCACTTACCAGTCCTGAGTGTGAAGTAGAAACTTACCTTACAATACAACCACACATTTATCCACTCAGTGAGAAGAGGGCAAAGCTGGGTTCCCTCCTTCCCTTTCTCCTGGATGCTTATTCCCAGGTGGACCAAATGTCAGTTAGAGCAGGGCCAGCTTATGCTGGATCCTCCTCATAATACCAGGTTCAGGATGACACCATTCTGTTGGTTGAGGGCAGTAGAGGCACACCTTCTCATTAATTTTGGTTGCTGGAGGTTTCCTTCCCTGCTCCTATGGTTAACTTTTGGGGATTTTGTTTGCCTTGTAATACTGGTAACAGGACGTACATACACTGGCCTACAGTTGAGCAAATATTCCACTCCATCTTCGTAATTCTAGTTGCTTGACATATGACACTTTGTTTACTTACAGTTAGAGTTGGTTTATAGAGAACGATTCTAACTTGTACCACTTGTTACTATGAATTACACCTTTCAGAACAAATTAAGCTTGTGCACATCTTTTTTTTTCCACCCGTGTCAGGTTAATTTCCTTCTTACTGGGTAAAGAGCATACCTGTTCCAGAATTTTTGTGGTGCCTTGCATGTGTGCTTTGGTTTTGTCTCTGAGCACACCAGTTATTTCTAAGCAGTTGCTTTCCCCTTGGCTTCACTGTTAGGCACCCTCCTCCTTTTCAATATGGGATTCTAGCTTTGTGTGAGAAGAGGAGGTTAGACCGTATCGAAAGTTAACATTTCTTACACTGAAAATGTATTTACAATAGGTACTTACCTCCTATCACACTCTTCCCACCCTTCCTCCCGACTGCTGGTGTTATGCGTTTTAGATCCTCTCAATTCTTGAAAGTGAGGATGGAGCAGAAAAATCAGAGGGAGCTAGCTGTGCCAGTATAGGTGGCACAATACTATTGGTGGAGGTTGGTCACATGCTATATACATATTCAAAAGTGGCATGAAATTTGTGGGGTATATAGACTGATGCACTGAGTGTTAAAAGGTTTTAGCAATGTTTAAGGGGCAGAAAGAAGACTTAGATAGCTTTGTGTGACTAGAGGTAAGTACCTATCAGATATACGTTTTTGGTGTAAGAAAATTTTAAAATTTCTAATTTACTTTATTTGAGCATGTTCTATTACAATTACATGAATATCTTTCCAGTATTTTAAATATTCAGACAGTAATAGATCCTGAATAAGAAATTTTAATATTTCATATCTTTAAATAAAAACATGCTGACTTGGATGTTAATTTTATTTGAGTATGTTTTTTGTTTTTTTTTGAGAATTGTATTGTTTTATGTCAGATTCCTAAGTCTAGTGAAGGCAAGGAGTGGTTTTGGTATGTGGACAAAAGTGTTACCTCAGAACTTCTTGAAGGTTAGTAATGTTTATATAGTTAAATAATTCAATTAGTCCTAAAAACTGATTAAGTCAAATGGACTAACAAACTTCAGGTGCTAACTCAAGAAATATTATATTTTATAAGGAAATCAAATTAAACTTTGGAAGAAGAAAAAAAATGGATTACAAATATAAATGTTTCACAACTTTCAAGCATGCCTGTGGAAAGGAAGGCTAAAGTAAAAAAATTATATAATCCCATCATGCTTAGTTAGTCAAAACATTAGGCATTCTGAATCTTTTTTGCTTGTAGTTCTGAAAGTGTGATATAAATCTTTCAGCTCAGAAAAGCATAAGTTATAATTAAAAGACTATGAATGGCTTCAAAAATGATAAGTACAAAATATAAGATTAAGGAAAAGGAACTTAATGGATTTATCACATTAATATACCTTTGGGGACTAAAAAAACTTACTGTTCTCACTAACCACTCAATTCACCAGTAAAAAAACAGGTCAAGATTTTTACAGAAACCCTCAGTTATTAACAGTGCTGCCATTTTGAGGTGTAATTTTGAGTCATAAATCATATCGCTAATTTTATATTTTTTAAAATGTATCACTTAATAAAATCCTTATTATTTATCATTAGCTTTTCAAGGTTAGTAGGTGTATTTAATATATTCTGTTTACATTTAATAAACATATTTTTATGTTATTTCTTTTTGAAGGCTACAAAAACTATAAATAGTTCCCCTATGGGAAAGCGGTAAGTCTTTGGACTCATCATGTGACACAGAAAAATGAAGTTTGACAGTTTTTTTTTAAGTATTTATTTTTAAAATTAAGAATTTTAAGCCTGCATAATATAGGAATTGAATTAGAAACTATTATTTCTTGCCAAGTTTACTGACATACGTAAGTAATAAAAGTTATTTTATTTAATTTTGAATATAATGTGTACTTTGCCCAGGTTGTATGCAAAGAATTAATAAGCATCTAAATAACATATACATGTGTATCACAAATAGCAGTAAATTGCTGCCAAATAGTTGTCTCTTTGTGGTCAATGGTTCAAAATTAGAGATGGCACTATGCTATCAGAACTACAAACTGATAAATGTGCTGTGACGAGCCTCCATTATTGGAGGGGGGGAGAACTCGTGCTTTGGTCAGTGCTGAAAACTTTTCTAACATGTAACCATAATGTATTTGATGTGAATATTGTATATTTAGTAGTTTTAATTGATAATGTTTCAAGCGTGCATTAGTTAAAAATGATGAAGTGACTGTTTGTGAAAAGTCTCAGCTTCTCCAACCATTTGGAATAAAAGAAATTTCATAGCTTATATAAATGAAATCCTAACAAGAGACAAAGAGAAGTACAGATTGTACAATAATTTTTTTATTTTTATAATTAAAAAATGCACTATTTAAAGGGATGGTATTGTTAGTCATAAATAAAACCTCCACATCAACAGATAAACGTCTTGAATTTAAGTTTTGAATTTTAGATTTTATGTTATATGTCAAAGCATATAAAATTATTGATAACCATTTGTCTTTTTAGTATGTAAGAAATATGTAACTTTACTATGTATATAATTTTCACTCTTTTTGTTCTAGAACTAACATCAGAATTTCTAGCTATTTTGGATAAGTGTCCCAGCAAACTTAAAAGGAAAATGAGTTTAGCAAAAGTAAGTAGACTAGGTTTAAAAAATAAAAAAAAGGCTCTAGGTAAATAGTATAACCTTTTGTGAACTAGTTTCAAAAAATATACAGTAGTTGTAATTTAACTGTTAACCAAATTAAAAGTAATATCTGTAAATATACTTATTTTAAACTCCTTTTGAATGTTGCTAAAAAATTCAGGTATCTTTATTAGAATTAATGTTGAGTACCTTACATATATCTTGCTTTATATAGCTCTTAATATGATTGATGCTATAGTTTATAATGAAATTCAGAATTATTGTTGGACTGACTTAAGAGTTTAGTAAAAACCAGTTTTCCTTTGGTAACTTATTTTTCTTGTATTGTGATTCCTGTGTCTGTTATGTAAAAAATTTAACTTAAAGAGAAAAGTTTTATGACCTGAAAAGAAAAGAAAATTGGCATTTTTCTTATACTATCATATGTTGCTAATTTTTAGTTAAAAACTGTCTTCATAATTCTGTGAACAAATTCCACTTTTTCAATGCAAAAATTGGATATGTCATCATACTTTTAATGGATAGATTAGAAATTATTATTATGATGAATGACAAAATATGTGAGGATGAACTTCAAGTTGTCAGATTGATTCTTTTGTAATCTGTGTTAATTTAGTTCTTTAACAAAGAATCTTGGGTAGTCGGCTTTAAATGCAGATATTCATAGTTTTTTTTTTATACTTTGCTAATAAAATATTGTATTGTGTTTGTATTAAAGGTTTTCTTTTAATATTTAGGAACTTCTACCTGAAGAAAAGAAGACCAAAGTTGGAACTTCTCAACCTTCTTGTAAGGAAGTTATTAAACAAAATCATGTTAATAGTCAGCAGTCCTCCAAAAGTCACCAACCTAAGTTATCCTCATCCAAAAAACAAATAAAAAAATCACCAGGCCAACCTTCAGTGAATGGAAAAGAAAATCCAGATCATTCATTCCATCTGGAGGTTACTTCTATCCCCACACTGTCATCATCACCTTCAGAAAATATTTCTCCAAGTAAAAAAGTTAAACCAGAGGGAAGTGTCACAATATCTCTTGCTGCCTATAGAGAAATGAAAGAAAAAAGAGACAAAGAGCGACAAACTATCAAAGGCCAGCAAGATGATATTAGAAAACAGGTAAGTGCATCTGGATCAGAAGAAAGAAAAGCTGGTAAACCCCAAGCACACATTGTTAATAAAAAGGGATCCCAAAACATTAAATCATCTGAAGATACAAGTGAAAGCTTAGGTAATGAAAACAGTGAGAGAAAGAAAAGTGAGATTGTGAGTGCATTACTTAATGAGTTGTCAGATGATGAACAGAATGGCCAACAGTCAAATGATTTTATTAGAAAACCAGGGAGTTTGCCTCACCCTCGTATGCCTAAAGACTCCCTCCAATCATCCACAGCATTTAGTACAAAGCGTCAGGATCTTGTAGAATTATCTCGACCACAGACCATTAATAGTGATGATTTAGTAAAATCTTTTAATGTGAATTCTAAAGAGTCTTCTACAAAGTTGGTCATTAAATCTCATCGTGATCAACGTCCTGCCAATTTAGACCAAAAATCCACAGTAAATACCTGTAGAATTTCTGGGTCAAATAAAAGTAGTAGAACTAATAAACATGCTAAGATTAAAATCTCTAAGAAACCTCATCAGCATTCTGTGTCCCAAGCTTCTCAGGACAAGACTCTCAGTTCAAACAGGAAAAGTCCTCACTTAGAAACATTACCCCAGGCTTCAGCAAATACTAATGCTGTGTCTAGGCAGTCTGAAAATGGTGCTAATAGTGATGGTTGTAAAAGTGCAAAAATATCTACTTCTGTAGATCTTACTGTGAACCCAAAACACAAACATAAACATTCAGAGAAAGAAAAGAGTTCTAAGTCAGTGTCAGAACATCAAAACACTTCCATCTCATCTCCGGGTCTTAAAATGAAAATTCCAAAAGAAAAATTAAAATTAACCCACCTATTCAAGATTCCAGTTCCAAATCAAGCATACAGCACAGAGAAGACCTAAAAATTAAGATTCCTAAGCTGAAATTAGGTGTGGGAGAAAGTTCCAAAAGTTCAATTATACCAGCTGAAAGTAGTGGTTCTTCTGGGTCTAGTTTAAAATTAGTTATATCAAAAGAAAGAATTAATTCAAGTACTTACAGCAAATCAAGTTCCAAGCTTGAAAAAGAATCCAGGAAAAGAGAACGTAGCCCAAAAGACTCAACATTAAACAAATCTCCGAAACAGTCAAAATTGGAGTGTCATGCTACATCCAGTCAAAAAAGTGGGCAGTCCCAAGAAGCTAATTCAGTTTCCAACATGCATCCCTTAGGAAAGCAAGGATACAACCAGAATGCTTCTGGTCATCCAGGAGTGTCTCATGGTCACCATCGTATTGATGGAATGGGAGGAATGTTTCAAGGAAAGAGAATGGCTCAACCGAGGCCTCCTCCTCCTCCTCAGTACATGATGAACTATGGAACACCCCAAGGATTTCCTTATACACAATATTACCCATATCCTCTTCATCTGCCCATTCCTATGGCCAACTATCACCACCAAGCATTTCCACAACTGTTTGGTAATCCACCACCACCTCCTCCTCCACAAGATCCACCTCTGCCAAGGGAACCTCCTCCACCATCACCCCCACCTCCTCCTCCACCTGAGTAACGGTTAGGGTTTCAAAGAAGATTAAGTGTCAGAAAGTTACGCCTTTCATAATTTACTATAGTAAATTTGTACAAATAAAATAAAAATAACCTGTTTGGTGTGGAGTGTCATACCTCACAGGGGCATACATCTTGAGCAACCTCGTTAACTGAGGTCCAAATTTTCTTATTGTACTTATTGTTTTGCATATGTTTGATGAATGATAAACTAGCGTCATGCATTTTTGTTTTTGATGAAAACAAACAACTTGAAAAAAAATTTTAAAATTCACGTTGTGACAACCATAACTGATTTAAGAGTAGTTTTGATTTGTTAGCATTATTTATGCAGTACAATACACTTTGTACGGGTATTATCTTAACAGATATTATCTAAGCCAGAAGAAGAAAAGATATAATGATGATTTATAATCATTTATCGTTTTAACTTACATGTGCTTTTGTTTCCATTAACACTAACTAAAATTTTGTTTTAATCATGATTTAGGTGTGATTGCTATGATAAGTCTCATTTTTTTTATCGTAAGATTACACAGAAAGACTTCATATTTCGTAATGCTTACATGTTTTGTAAAATTAGTTTGACAATCTGTACAGTATCCGTTCCTTGTCTTGTACATAACTTCATCCTTTGTATAAAGAAAAACAGTTTGTGTACAGATTAAAATGAAAGTTTATATGAAAAACAAAAATGTGTATGTGTTTTTGTTTAACTTCCAAAAATATACGGATGTTTTTTTTATATAAAACTTACCAAAATCATTAACATTTGTATGACCGTGAGACTTAAAACGTCAATATACTAACCGCAACCACTTGAATCTAGGTTAAAATAATAAGAGTAATGGTTCCAGGTTTTAAAAACAAATTTTCCAAAAGGCTTTACGAAAATCAAAAGGAAGAAGAAACTCAAAGTAATATAATGATAGTGAGCGTTAAATACAGAGATCGGTAGATTTTAACTCTTTGGTTATAAATGTGAAACTAAGTAAATTGTTACTAAATATATACGTTTCTGTGAACGTAAGGTACGTTAGAAAGACTAGCATAGTAAATATGTTATTCTCTTATCCTCTTTTAAATTAAAACTTGCTTTTGTTACTTAAAGCTACGTTAAATTGGAATTTGACAAAGGAGAAAGAAAAAAAAATGGTATATTTTCCTGTGAGATTTACTGCTGTAATCAAGCTGGGATAGATAGCAAATTTCTTCACCAGTAACAGTGAAGAAACGTAAGTGATAAAGGATACATTTTATTATACCGAAAACAGTTAATTATCAGGATGTTTGACGTACGGAATTTATAAAGGTTTAGCTTGATTTATTTGAAGTGATACATTGTACCGAGAGGAACTGTAGTTCCGACAGCCAAGGTTATATGACGGAGAATCACCAGTGATTCCTCATGCAGCACGGGTGTTGACGCACCTAAACTACACCAGCCAGATGCATGGTTTTACTTTAACATGACATTTTGAACGATCTTAGGTCAAATTCGATATCTGTCATACAGTAAGGAAAAACGAGCTTATTCTCCTATTTCTGCCGTGTTTTCCAACAAATACAGTGACTTTAGACACAGTGTCTAAATTACACGACATTTTACTTTTTTGAAACAAAATGAACCAAGAAATGCGTCTACTGTGACGTATATAATCATGTTTGAAAGAGTGGAATATCTCGCGAAATAATATATATATATATATACATAAAAGTGTGTGTGTGTTAGGGGGATCAAACCTAAAACGTCCTGTATTTTACCCACAAAGTTACACTTTATGTTGCAAATTAAGCATTTGTTTCTAAGTATGGACCTCGCCAACTGTATGATGTGGCTTTGGAGAGAAAGCTAAAAATCAGCCTCTTACGAAAAAGTGGGTAGTAACAGCCACATGAAATATATCTCATCATTGTCTAATGTAGTATTTGGCAGACAACTTCTAAAACCTATGTTCAGGTAACACTGTGTGTATGTGAAAGAAAAAAAAAGTAATATCTATAATAAAGCATGGCCAATGTGAAAAACCGCCAAGTTATAAAAAGGACCCAGCCATTATAAAGTGGAGTTGTCAGACATACAGGCCAACATTGTAATATTACTTTTATTATTATTATTATATGTGCAACAACATTAGAAATTAACTTTTATTTTCATCTGTGCTTGGTGGTAAAAGCGAACCGAATCGCTGGATCGATGTTTAATAGGTATGAGACCTATAGGAGGGTCAGATACACTTATGGACCTCTTCATCCTTCCTTGATGTTCCTCGTGACACTGATTTTCAGGTAACATTCCCATTGGTTGTTTCCGTATTCACGGTAGTTAATGTTTCTGGCGAATGTCCGCAGATGTTTTGTATCAACGTACCCTTTTCAGTCATGTCCATTTATTGGGCAATATTAACTTTTTGATGTATACAGCTTTTCTTTGTATCATCGTACATAAAGTCTTATACTCACAATACAGTTCCACTAGTACACATGAAGATCAAAAATGATTTTTTTTTAAATGTAAACAACCCTTTTAAAGTAAAACTGATTATGTATCCGAAAATCAGTTTGCCTAGTGCTAGGTGGCCGACTTAGATGGTTATTAATAGTATTTAGAGAGGAGAGGTGTTTAGGACTTGGTTCGTCATGTATGCTGTCTAGGCTACTTAGTAGTTCCCTTTTACCCAAATCTTTCTTAAAATACTCTAGCGTGTTTATTAGGGGTCTGTCTGACAAAAACGGGATATTTGAGTAGTTGTGAAGGAATGATGTGTCTGTTGATCTTAGAACTATGTATACTTTGGTTAGTATTGAGTTATGTGTTTTTTGTAAATGTGCAATTTGTGTTTTTGTTATATTTAGCCACGCTAGGCAGGCATATTTGATAACTGGGCTTCTAGTGATACACCCTCATAATTGCCAGTCAAACTACTAAGATAAAACGTTCTTTGCCAGATTTTATTTTTAATGTAGCGTGTCCAAATTAATTTGGAGTCACATATCAATCCTAGAAATTGTGCTGATGTTGCTACCTGGAGGAGAGTTCAGTCAAGGTATAGGTTATTTTAATTAATTTGGTTTTGTTTGTTTTGGAATTTCGCGCAAAGCTACACGAGGGCTGTCTGCGCTAGCCGTCCCTAATTTAGCAGTGTAAGACTAGAGGGAAGGCAGCTAGTCATCACCGCCCACTCTTGGGCTACTCTTTTACCAACGAATAGTGGGATTGACCGTCACATTATAACGCCCCCACGGCTGAAAGGGCGAGCATGTTTGGTGGGATGCGGATTCGAACCCGCGACCCTCAGATTGTGAGTCGAGCGCCTTATCCACCTGGCCATGCCGGGCCAATTAATTTGGTGAATAATATTAATTGCATTTTGTGTGTATTGATTTTTATTATCCATTTGCTACAGTATTTTTCTATTTCGTTTAAAAGAGGTTGTAACATGCTGTTGTTGAGTTTGGGAAGCTATTCCAGACACTAACATCGTCTGCAAATTGTGAGCAGAAGCAAGAATTTGGGTCTTTGAGAGGCATGTCGCTAACATACATGAATATCGTAGGACTAACTACCCCTCCCTGTTGGACACCTCTTTCTGGAGTAAAATGCGCCGAGTATATGCCTTCGACGTTGATTCTGACATTCCTATCCTCCAAAAAGTTGGACAACCAGCGTATAATTCCTCCCGATAGCCCTATTTGGTACAGAGCAGCCAGACACTGTCGAAAGTCTTCTAGACGTCGAGAAAGCATGCGACAGTGCACTTTTTTTTTTTGTTATTCTTGTTCTTGCTGAAGCTATGAATTCTTTGTTCTGTGAGCCGAACTAACTGGTCTGTTATTTGTGTTGATTTGTAGAATCCATTTTGTACCTCCGGTTGTTTGTTGGTGTTTTCAAGATAAGCTAATAATTTGCTATTAATATTTTTTTTTCTCAGACTTTATCTAGACAATTGGTCAAACTGATAGATTTGTAGTTTTCTGGATTATTCGCTCTTTTCCCTTCCTTTTGGAACATAAAAGCTCCAGCTTGTTTACGAGCGGCAGGTATGTAGCCTGATTTAAATGATAAATTGAACAACCCTTTTAAATGTTCGTAAGATGTCGGAGGCCTTTTTTTTAGAATTATGCTTTACGTTCTATCCTGTCCAGTACCTCTGTTTTTCAGATGATATGTTATTTGCTTCACTTCTGATATTGTGATGAGTTTAGTCACTTGTTGTTATAATGGATCTTTTCCCTCTTGTTTCTTAGGTGTTTTTGTGTGTGTGTTTTCAGAGTAGAAAATTTGGGTATATAAGTGTTTATTGGTGATAACGTGTTGATTGACATTATTATTAAAGTAGTTGTCTACATTCGATTCATTTGACGTCTTGAAAGTTCTTTGAAAGCTTGTGTTTTCTGTAAATTTTTGTAAGTCTGTTTGTTGTTGTATTTCAGTGTTGTGTTTATTAGTATTGTTTGTGAACTTTTAAGATGAGATCAAAAATCTTATGTGTCTGTTTTAGTATTTAATTGTGTACAGAATTTGTCCCAGTTTTGAGATTTAAATTTCTTAATATCGTTTCTTATTTTGGTTTCTAAGTGAATTTATTTTAGTTTTTAGGTCTATATTTCTTGCTTTGGTGTATTTTTTCTTGTTTTTCTTCGTTCTTGTATATTATTTATTAGATGAGCACGTGGTCTCCACTTTTTGTGGGTTTTGTTGTGTATTATTTTTTGTATACATGTGTGTGTTTATCAGGCATTTTGTGATTTTACGACAGTGTAGGTCAATGTCTGAGCTGCACAGCGTCTCCGTGATTATTATGTTTGGCAGACGAGTGTTTAATGTTTGTGCATATTTTTACTAGTTAGCTTATTTGTAGTTAATTTTTTCTGAATATACTTGACATGATCGGGGTATGGTCACTGTTAGCGTCCTCTACAACATTAAATGAAATAAAGGAGTTGAGTAAAGCTATAGAACTGGATAATTTTTGTGCTCCGATTTGTAAAACATGGTGATCAAAATCTGAATTCTTACTTTGTCCTAGGATGGTAAAACTAAAAAAAAGACCCAAGATCCTATGGAATCTATACAGAGTATAAAAAAAATTTTGATGACCAGATAATTTGTGCAATTTTCATTTAGTACTGACCAAACTGTAGGATGAATGTTTGAAAAAGTAATGTTCTTCTCGGGAAAGTTAGAACTAATAATGTTGTTTTCTGCTGGTAAACCATTTCTTCTAAATAATAGTAATTTAACATATAATAATAATAATATTAACACAGGTCAGAGAATTTAAAGTTCATAAAAGTTGTTTTAGTTTTAATAACGGATTTTCCATAATCCAACTACACAGATTTTGAAAATAATATCAATTTTTTTCTATCACGTAAGGATTTTTTACAAATCAGGAAGAAAAAAAAAACTCTTACTTATATCAAATTATGATTTAGTTTACCACAATGAACATTTTTTATTATTATGTTTGTTAAGAAAATACAAACATACTGAAGAAAAGGGAAGAACATTGATGTCAAACGAATATGCATCCTCCCTCATTCATCCTGATTTTTCTTGTAAAATCTTGGTCTTTTAGTCTCAAACTACGTGTTGTGGTCTTTCTTTTGTGTATTGCATTATGATGTTTTATGAAAAATCTGTATGTGATGGAGAAAAATGGATATCATTTTTGGATACACCATATAGGAATTAGTGTAGAACATGTAAAAATTTCATGACAATAAAACCATCACAGGCCTGTGTAATTAATAAATAAATAAACAGTAGGTGTTAAAATAAAGTAACTAAATATTAACATGTTAATCCTTACCCTGTAAATATGATTTGAAAATGACTTAAATATTATTGATAATAATTACAGTTTACATGCTGAATCCAGTTCACACCATAACAGTTGTTTTTATAAGTTGATGATATAAATAGTGCCTGGATCACTAATGTGTCTGTCATGACCTGCTGGTCTGATAAGCCCTAGTATTAAGCTAAAGGTCTTGTTGCTTCTGGATCTTGGAAATGTAGTTTGATTGACATAACATATTCTACTTTGTTTTCACTCATTAATTCTTAGAATTTGTGATAAAATAAACTAAGCATTTTTCTTCATATTCCTCTAGAATGATCCATCTTGGATTTCATATCAGAGGCATGTGAAAATAACTTTTGATATCTATCTTTTGTCTCCCACAAGTCACTGCTTACAATACCTTTCTTTTAGTACCATACCTCTTCAGCTGGGCTGAACATGAAAAACAAATGTTTATCTGAAATGATATTTATATATGAAATGTTCCAGTATGAATGGTTTGAAGTTGTAGATTTTCTTTATGCAGGACTGTTTGAAATTAAGGTGACTAATTATCTTGCATTCAGATTTACAGATACTAATAAATGTGTTCAGTAATTTTTTAGATATCTAATAACACAATATGAAGATCAAAAATACAAGTTTTATTTGACATTCTTTCTTACACAAGGTTTTGTAATTTTTTCAAAACAGAAATAGAAAATTTAGTTTCATCTTCAGAGAAGACTGCTCTAAAGCAAAATTAAATTTTTTTAATTGTTAATTTATATCAGAGTTATATAAAATATCAACAAAAAAAAGCTATAAACTGTTGACAATAACTATTTTTAAGAAAATTGTTTTTCAATACCTATTCTAATACTTAACACATTAACTTCAAGAGTTTCACTCCAATTACTGAATTCACCAAGTATTAGACTTACTAATAAATAGCTTATGTTCTTCATCCATTTACAATAGAAACATTTCTGCAAAAAATCAATCAGTTTTCAACACTCAAAATACTCAGTTTCAGTAATCTCTAACTCAAGATCAAGCTGTTTCTGTATTCAATAAGAAAAACTTATAAAAGAATCCAATTAAATTTCATAAACTACAAAACTTGATACTCGAATTATTTTAATGCTTATTGCAAATTAATGATTTTTTTTGATAAATATGTCTTAAAAAATTGAAGTTTCAGACACACTTTTTATACACTGAAATATCACTTAATTACTGCTAAAGATGACAGTTTTTTAATATTTGAAGACATCACAGCAGAATGTGCTACAATTTTATATTTACAATCTCTAACATTTATCTTTATTGGAAAAACTATTTACTGAAAAATGTATGTAGTGGTGCACTATGTCACATGCATGTTAAATGTTAAAAAAACTGCAAGTGACATTATTAATCATGTTTAAAAAATAATGTTTGCCAGTTGCTCCACTGTGATACATGTATATATATACATATATATGTCAAATAGCAATTATTTTCTAATATTCTGCAAATTAATACATACTTTTAAATCTGCTGTATAATACAATCATCTAAGTATATGCATATACAATTTATCACAAAATTCTGCTTAACGAGATGTTTATCCTTCACAGTAGTTAACTTTATAATACTGTGGCTTTATGTCAAAATATGACTGTTCTTTGTAACTGACAATATGCAAATATGATTTGTATTTTGTGAAAACTTTATTAAGGATCATGCAATCACAGTTTATAGTACTTAATCCTGTTCATTTAACAGTGAGTTCTCTTGCCCGATAATACTGTTTGCTGGGTATAGAGGTAATTCTAAAAACGTATGAATAGTGTGATCATCTTAGGGGTTATGTTTCATCCTAAAACCCTAAATAAGACTAGAAATAAAATTTTTCAACTACAATGATACAAAGAAACAGATAATAAAGACTTAGGATTTGTGTCTTCAATTATACTAACATGTTAATTTAGGTTTTATTATGAAAAATGCTTGATTAGTTTTTAGTCATAATATAAACAAAACATTTGTAATCATCAGATTATAAAAAAAATGCAAGATTAAATATGTATCAAACTTTTCTCCTTAGATCATAGATACATTTTATGCAGAAACTTCAGAAAGATATAAAAGTGCTTGTTAAATAATTTGGAAATTAAGCAAACACTGACAACTTCTAGTTTAATGCACCTGATGTGTAATGTACAAGAACTTGATAAGTCAAGAGTACGAGAAATTCAAGACTACACTTTATAAATGAACTGTTTTCACAGTAGTTCACTTTCTTTTTTCTTTCCGTTTTAACAAATAATTTTATCAAAAATATGTTTTTTAGCTCCAGTACCTTGATTGTACTCTAAAATATTTTCACTTATCTTCCATTTTTTCAATGTAGACTCTATACTATTGTTATTATTCCTAGTTCAAAGAAACAATACGACTGCTAGTTACATGAAGATTATTTGTTTTTAAATTTAACTTTTTCACATCTACAAAACAGTATGTTTTCAGTTGTCTGGGGTAACTTAGGACAGTAACAAAAATAATAAAAATTTTTGTTTGCTTTGTTAGTTCTTGGATTATGAAAATTTTTCATACAAGAACTTAGTCAGTTAGAAGCATTAAAATCTTTATAACAACCAACTATTTGCTATCCACACTGCTGTTATAATTTCACTTCTGAATAAATATTAGCATAAAAGAATCTTAAATGTGAGGAAGTACTACAAATATGGTTTTCACAGTTTCTTTATTTTTCCACATAACTTTTGGTAATTCTAAAAACTGTTTAAATGAAGCTTTGTCATTGTACTATAATCACAGAGAAATAGAACTACAACAATGAACTACAGTGTTATGTACATTATCTACTTAGTTTTGAAAATCCATACTGGCAGAGAATTATAAGTTTCAACATTTTAGTCAATGTAGTATTCATATATTTCACAACAATCTTTTTTTGGGGGGGGGGACATTTTACTGGGGTAACAAATGCATATAGCAATGATACTAAACTTACAGAATACAGCGTTAAATCTATGTGTTCAAAGTGTATTAAAAATGTACATACATTAGAATGGTCTTAAGTGATACACTGTACACAATGTTCATGATATCTTTAAAAAATACAATTTACATGCTAATTATCAATTTTTGATTAGTCTTTAATCAAATTAAGAAAAGCAGAAAATCATATAAAAAAAGGTATAACTATTGAATATTTTTACCTTTTCATATTTAATTTTTTCCTAAACAATTTTAGTATTTTTGTTTTTGAAGAGAAAAAACTTAAAACAGGGAAGAATTTAATAGAACTTTTAACCATTCTTTACAAATATGGCAAGGTAGCCACGTCTTACACTGTCAAATTTTTAAACAAAATATGGCATCAGTTTTTAATGTGGTCTGGAATCACAAGATCTTATAGGAGAAAGCACAATTATTGGCAATTAAACTGAAATGTTGAAAATACAGAAAACTTTCAGGAATATATGCAGCAAAATATTACCATATATAAATATTGGCTTAACTACAGAGTTACAGTTATAACAAAGTAGATAATGCTAGATTAAAGGATGACTGGAATTATAAAAAAACTCGTACGTTTTTCTTTATATTCTAAACAGTATTTTTCCCCTTCTGAAACTAGGAACTATCCATAAAAAAGTATTTATTTGAATGAGCCTTTAATGTGAAGATTAGCAAATTTAATATCCAAGTTTTTCTTGCAACCCAGATTATATATATATATATATATTTATTCATTTATAAAAGAAGCTTTTTCATCCTCTTAATTACCTTCAATTGCATTGAATACTTTAACAAAAGACACACAGATCTATAAATACAAAAGTTAAACATTTACATTAGTAATCCTAACTGCTTATAACCACAGAATATCTATACATTTGTGTCTTAACAATATTCTTTTCTATGGTTAAGCAAAAACAAAAAACATTTGAGTTGACATATCATACCAGAGTTATTGTTGGAAGGTATTAGGGTTGGCCTGGCCAGTTGATACAATTAGTTATATATTTACAGGAAGTGATTATTCTGATTCAAAAGCTGTAAACAGCTACAGAGCAGAAAGCTTCATCACAGGAATGCAGACAAAGAATTCCTATTTCACTGATTTTGTGTATATATGTGTGTGTGTCATTTTTAGCTCTACCACAACCTGAGCTATCTCTATGTAACCTACAGCTGCACACCATTAGCTTGAGAACAGTGTTTGACCACCAGACGGTAGAAACTATACAAAAACACGTCAATCACAAAGAGTAGTTGAGGCATGTGGAATATATATATCAATGGTGAAGAAAACAACCAAAACCACAGATAATACAGCCTCCTAGTCAGGCTATGACAGTTAGAATTAAGTGTGGTTTACTTGCCTTCTTGCATCTGACCTATTTTTGTGTTATTAGGTCCTGGTCAGCTACCTGTTTACAGAATACTTATTGTCACCTTCATAATAGTACACAGCACCGACAGTATCCTGGTCGTCCTCCACCTACAGAAGGAGGAGGGGTCACTGGGGCAAAATAAGCATGAACTTTTAAGTCTGGTAGGTGGCTCTGTAAAAAACAAAACAAAAAAAAACAATAATAAAAAAAACATTTAAGACCAATACTCAAGGCATTGTTGTTTATTTTTGGAAATGTATTTATCTATTTCAAAATATATTTGTTTGATTAAGTGATTTTGTGTTGAGAAAATTGAACTTCTAATAAGATACTAGTCCAACAGGAAAATATTTATCCAATAAAATGTTTGGAACTTAAATAAAAAAAACAAAGAATACCCCTTTTCAACAATATTAAAAAAAAATTGAATGATCAACTCAGGATATGCAGATAAATTGACACACAGTAAGCTTCACTCATTTGTCAGACTGTAAATAAATCAGAATTCCTTGGCCAAGTCTTAGTTATATTTATCTGTCAACTTTCACCACGTAGATGCTAATTTAAATTGATTATATTTTCTCTCACAATTCTAATGTTGAATTTTTTATTTGAATAGTTCCTATTAAACAAATAATAAAAAAAAACACAATGTAATATTAATTAAACTTTCATCTATCTTCTTTTTTTAATTCAAAAAATAACCAGTTGTAACAAGCACAAAAGGCAAGCTCAGAATATGATTTTCTAATGGTTATTCACTACTTGCTAATTGCAATACCTCAAATGATATTCTTAATTACTGAATGTTTCCTTTATATTTTGTTGTACCTAATTACATGTGAATTCTGTTTCTCACTCATGTTTTTTAACAGTTATACAATCAAACAGTTATGTTAATCAACCAAAAAGAAGTTATTCTGACATTGCTGTAACAGCACCAGAAAGGTCGAATAATACTGGCCAAATTGGAACCTACTGTTTGGTAAAAGTAATAGAATGAAGTTAAGATTATATTGAATAATGATTAATCTTAAACATTCTTTTCTGTACAAAATATTAACTACCACTGATATAATAGTCAGACTTGACATAGCAGTTATGATGTAATCATCAAGAATAAGTTATAAAACAAGATACACAACAGCCTGAGAATTTCAAGAAAGTGGATTCTCCTTTTTCAGGGGGGGGGGATAGTAAAGTTTACGTCCGTAATACGCTTTTTCTATGATTATTTGCTGGCAGTGGTTCATTGACAACTTCCTAACAGTTGATTTTTTGTCATCACAGCACAACTCGTTCACTTTATCACCTTGTGTTTTGAATAAATCAATTTGGTTGATAAAACATGTTGTAAGGTCATTACATTACTGCATCAGGATGATGTATCACATAAGCTAAGAGATACTTTATTTTATATCAATACAATGTGTGAAGTAACAAAGACATAGAGACAAATCTCAGTATAAAGTATAATATCACTAACACACATAGACAAATCCAAGTATGATGTGTGATGGCATAGAGATAAAGTTCAACATGTGTAGCACCACAAAATCAAGTCCATCAATAACAATATGTGGTATCATTAAACCACAGTGACAAGCCAGTTAATATCAATGTGATGCTTGGTACAATCAACACACAGTGAAACAAGTCCTTCATCCTTCAATAACAGTGTAATGTGTTGTGTAGCATCATCATCAACACAATAAAACAAGCCCCTTAGTAACAGCATAATGTGCATGTGCATTGTTAACACAACAGAATAAATCCCTCAATAACTGTGTAATGTTTGTGTGTGGCATCATCAACACATAAAACAAGCCCCCAGTAACAGCATATTGTGCATATTACATCAACAACACAATGAAACAAGTCCCTCAATAACAATGTAATGTGTACATAGCATCATCAACACAATGGAACAAATCCCTCAATAACAATGTAATGTGTACATGACATCATCAACACAATGGAACAAATCCCTCAATAACAATGTGTTGTGCACACAGCATCATCAACACAATGGAACAAATCCCTCAATAACAATGTAATGTGTACACGGCATCATCAACACAGTGGAACAAAATCCCTCAATAACAATGTAATGTGTACATGACATCATCAACACTATGTAACAAAATCCCTCAATAACAATGTAATGCATACTTGGCATCATCAACAAATGAAACAAGTCACTCAATAACAATGTAATGCATACTTGGCATCATCAACAAATGAAACAAGTCACTCAATAACAATGTAATGCATACATGG
>NW_013668505.1:13692-14510 GCF_000517525.1 Limulus polyphemus | reverse complement strand
CAACAAATGAAACAAGTCACTCAATAACAATGTAATGCATACATGGCATCATCAACAAATGAAACAAGTCGCTCAATAACAGTATAATGTATGACACTGCCAAAACATAGCCCTCAATATCTGAATAACAATTTTATTCCTGTATATAAACAGTAGTTTATAAAGAAGAATTGACCAGAATGAATACTCACAATCTAAGCTTTTACATTTAACTTTTTTTTTAATTCTTATTTTCTAGATATATGTACATGGAACAAAGAGAAAGAAAAATGTATCAGACAGATGGTAACTGTTTACAAGTTAACATCAACTTTATCTTGTATAAAATAACATACTGCAAAACTAACTTGAAAATAGATATGTGAATACATAGAAGAAATAGTTATAGATAGATAGACAGATATTTGCAAATAATAACAGCAGTCCTGCAAGTTACTAAAAGTTTATTGTCAAATTTTGCACAAAAATACTCTGTATTATCCAATCGTAATTTTGAAGAGATAGAGGGAAGGCAGCTAGTCAATACCAACACCATGCACTGCCTACTCTTTATCAATGAATAGAGTGTTTGACCATTGAAGGGTCAAGCATTTTCGACAATGAGTTACGACCCTACAATCTGCAGGTTACAAGTCAAGCACCTTAACCACAAAGCCATGTTAAGCTCCAGTATCAATAGGCCTCAAGCAATGATTTAGCTGAGAAAACACTTAGCATGTCAGATTTAACCCTAATGCCCCAGGTATCCTTTATTGTGCATGACACAAGGTTTTAGTGTCTTTGATTCAAAATTTTATTAAACTACTTTTGGTTTACAT
>NW_013668505.1:0-13223 GCF_000517525.1 Limulus polyphemus | reverse complement strand
GTCATATCTTCTCTTTCACAATTCGTTGATAGTTCTCACTTATGTTTCATTATATATTACCTATAACCAATAGAAAGTCAAAGTTCTCATCTATCAAATGATGTACTGTATAACATTGTATTCTGAACAGAATATTATCAATTTCACTCATAGTACAAGACTCATTCCCATGGGAAAGTTAACAACTAGCTTGGATGAATTTGTAACAGCTCTTGTCACATAGTTAGAAAGCCAGGAAAATTTTGAGAGGTAAGTGAATTTGTCTACTTTTTGTATGTTATTAGTCTATATTATTTGGTGCATTATATAACTAAATAAAAATTATTAAGTTTCTTTGAAACCCGACAGCAATAAAAAACAAGATTAGTTAAGTATTTTATTTCTTGTTTTCATATTTATTCTTTATTTAATATCATAACAGGAACTAAAATCTAAAAATATGGATCTTTTTAATTTATTTAAGACTAGATTAGGTAAAATAAGTAATAATAATATAATTAAAATGGTTCATGAGGCACGCACCAGAGCACCACGTGGGTAATGTAATTCAATAGCGTAATGTGAGCTGCACATTTCCCGAGTGATTTACAACTTATAATGGCAAAGATATTAGTTAGACACAGTTCAAAGGGCAATAAAAAATAAAATTCAATTATAAATAGATGTATAATGTTACGAACTTAGGATAAATGAATGTAGTTTCATGTTACAATCTGAAGTCATTCTAGAAAGAAAAACAGGTTACTTTAGGTTTATTTCCATTTTTTTTGGGTGGTTACGAGGTCGGTTGAATTTACTGATCCCGTTTTTAGATAGAGTAGAGAAAATAACAAATAAACTATAAAATTTTACTGAAAAAAAAAAACGTTTGAAATGCATTTAGGAGGTTTTAGGGATTACACAAAAAAAAATTGAGATTTTTGTGATGATAAATGGTATTTTTAATTTTAACATGAAAATTACTTTGCATCCAGACTATTCAAAACAAATACTCAATATATTCATTTACAAATCTTTATTTTATTCTATTAAAAATACTTCACTAAGAAATATGACTTTTTGTATGTGAAAGACTTGTAATATTAACTGAAAGGCTGCCAAATTTCGTGAAGATATACCCAATATATTGAGAGTTATATGTATTAAATTTATAAAGACTTTAAACAAGTACAAAAGTTACGTGAATCAGTCAAATTGACCAACCCGGTATTGAAAGGGTTAAGGTAATGTACAAGAGACCAATTAGCTGACAATACAAAATGTCTACAAAAAATCCCAAACAAAGTTACACATAACTTAAAAACTCACTCGTAGCCTGCGAATACCAGCTCTTGTGATCAGTTGGCAGTCATATAACTCAATTCGCTGCAGACTGTGGCATGAGACTAGATGGTCCAGGGAAGAGTCAGTGATTAAAGGACAATTGTCTAGTTCCAACACTGTCAAGTTGTCTGCAGCACAGCCATTGGCCCCCAAGTGGCGAATCCCGTCGTCTGTGATCAGTTCACAATGAGATAAGCTCTACAAGAGAAAAGAAATTAATTCTCTAATATAGTTTTACAGAATGCAAATAAAATTTAAACTTAAAAAACAAATTCTGTTTAAGTAATCCTTTCAAATACCTAATATACTTTGCAATGATTAATTATCATATACATGAAAAATTATAAAAGAACTAATGTCATAAACATAACACAACAATTTTAGTATTATCTTCAATTAGTGTGCAGAATTGTTTAAAATAATATAAATGTTTAAATTCTAATGTCGTCACTATAATAATTACCAGAATAACAACAGCACATAACTCTTGGAACACGCACATGCTAGATCCTTAAATAAAGATTTAAAAAAAAAAAATTGGCTTAATAAAAATACACAAAAGAAAGTTTTAAACTGCATTACAAAGATTGTAAGAAGTTACTTACTAGAGTTTCTAGAGAAGGGCAACCAACAGCAAGATGACACAGAGCATTATCAGTTATCTAAAAGAAGAAATGAAACTGAATGGTGAGCAAGTAATTAATTATCAATCTATGTGAATACAGGTTAAAATAACACAATAAAAATCCATCATGGTCTTTAATAGTTGATTTGTGAAATTAAAGATCTATCACCATGTCTAAATATGATACAGAAAATGAAGGGTGAAATACTTACTTACCAGCACACACTCCTCTAGGTCCATTTTCTCCAGCTTGTGACAACCCTGCCAAAAATATATCACGAGTAGAAAAATGCATGTAAAAAGAATAAATATCACATACAATAGTTACCAATCAAAGATAATATCTTTATAAAATACAGGCCATTCATACTATATGGTCCATTTTTGATCTGTTTCTATTAATTCTAAGTATTCATGAGTGAAAGCAAA
The DNA here is from genome assembly GCF_000517525.1 of Limulus polyphemus. Classification (NCBI taxonomy): domain Eukaryota; kingdom Metazoa; phylum Arthropoda; class Merostomata; order Xiphosura; family Limulidae; genus Limulus; species Limulus polyphemus. The sequence continues at coordinate 10,846 of NW_013668505.1, read as the reverse complement.
CAAGAATATGTTGTAACATGTTAACCATACTACATAGGCCACTTACAGTGTTGACCTTTTGCCCAAAACCATGGCTCATCAGGCCTGCTGGGATAAACAAACACAGCAGTGGCCTAGGCACTACATGCATCATCAATTTTTATGAACAACAACAATTATGGTGTGAACCAGATTAAGCAAATGACTGACCGTAAACAGTAATAAAACAAGGATTAAATCTTCTTTAACAGATTTCATTTAATATAATCTATTTTAAGATCACAGTGAAACTATAAATCTGCTTGTACATCTAAGAATAATTTCTCTACTGTTCATCAGGATATAAAGTGAGTTAATTCCAAAGATTTACAAGTAATAGAACACACAATCTTGAAGCAGCATTCATTAACCACATACTCTAAACTCACAGATTTTTTGGTCCACAGTTACTTGCAACTCAACTTAAAAAGAATAAAGTACAACCAGCCACATAATAAACAAAAATTAGGCCAAATGACCTCAAAAAGAATTGTCATATACACATACTGAAAACCCTAGACACAAACATGTGAAAATGATAAGCTGAAATGATTTCTTTCAGACTAAGTAGCTGCTTTAAGCAACAACACTGATGTCAGGTTTGACTTAGGCTGATCTCTTTAGATGTTAACTGAAAACCCTTTCAGATTAGGTAGTTTTATGCAACATCACCAATGTCAGTTTGACTTAGGCTGGCTGATCTCTTTAGATGTTAACTGAAAAGGTTTCTTTCAGACTAGATAGCTGCTCTATGCAACAACAATGATTTTAGGTTTAAACACTCATTTTCAACCCTTGATCCTCTGTTTTTGTCACGGAAATTCAATTAATGTAGTTTTTGGTCAGAATGTTTAAAAGAAGTGGATGAGCTAACTGATTACTTACTTCTAGAGAATGATGTAGTGAAGGATGAAGATGAATAAATGAAATTGAAATGCATCAACATCATGTGGAAAAAAAGAAATGCCTCCAGAAGTAAAAAATGTTAAATCAGATTTAACTAAAACAGAATGGTGTCTTTGGGAACTCTTTAGTATGAAGGACACCATGCTTCACTTCTTTCTATATTTCATACAGATAGCTTGCTGTACTATGATTCTTCCTGTATCAAATGTTTGGCCAGAGAGGATGTAGTAAACTGAAGTTGGTCAAAATGCATTTTAGGGGAAGTCTAAAAAATGGATGTCGCAAAGTCTTCTATACATCAATTAAATGCCCCAGTCATCGTATGGAGTTAGCAAATGCTATAGTAAAAAATTCTGTACAGTGATGGGAAGGAAGCAAGAAAAAGGATCTTTTGAAATCTGTCAGCATTCAAGATCCTAAGAATGTCAGAGAAGTGTGTGAATCAAAAACAGATATAGGTTCAACAGATTGTGATCTTGTGATAAAAGAATGTGAGAAAGCTGTGTCTGTACCTTTACTAGCCAGGTATGCACAGACTGCCTTTCACTACAGTGCCTCAGACTAAAATGAAGGGGGTTGTCAATTATGTAATTAATATAATTCTTTCAAACAAAGTTTCAGTGTAGAACCAGAGTTATAACAATAAAGGTATAGAATATTTTAAGTTGTGTGTATGGGTTTATATTACATTATTGATTTTTAGAGTGATGAAACAGGAATTGTTTATCAAAAGTACAATTATTAATATGAAAGGTAATTTTTTGCTGGTAACTGCACCAGACTGTACCAAAATGCACTAATTAAAAATACTTTTCTAAATTTATTTCCTAATTTAAAACTTAACCTTGTATATTAGAATGGTTTAGTTATGTAGATGTACAAAAACACCTAAAGATCATATATATATACCTTTGCTAGAGCCTGGAATCCACTATCAGTAAACTGTGAACATCCAGCTACTTCTAATGTCCTATACAGATATGTAAAAAAGAAACGTTTTAATAGCAAAGCCTATGTTCATACAATTGTTTTCATAGTTTAAACAGCACGATATAAAGAACAAGTTGATAAAATGAATCACTGATATTCATTAAATATGTTTAAATTGCAGAATAACAACTGTCTTTACAAAAGATTGAGTTATAATGTAAGTAACCTGTTTTTAGAACAATATGAATTAAAGCAGGTTATTTATCGTTTAATATGGTTATTTCATGATTAAAATGAAATACAAGATAATGACAAAACAAAATTTTTACTTAAGCGTTATATTTATAATTAAGTTTTTGGACAGAATTTTTAAAAATTGCAAAGATCTTTTAAAGAATAAATAAACATATTACATTTAAGATTTATAAAATATCTACTTCTCGCCCAGTCATGAGAGAAACTTAACATAAGGGCCTCAGCAAAGAAGTTCTTGTTTTCAAGAACTTGAAATGGGAAGTTGCACTTGTCCAATTCTACTTGTCTCTGGTAATCTCACCCAATAAGTTTTGTTAAGTGCATATATTATGTTTTAACCCTTTATAGACAATATCCCCTATTTTTTTTCCATAATGAAAATACTAAAGAAAATTGCATGAAACTTAATACTAACTAGTATTCAGCTTAGGCTTAAGAGAGACATAATTTGAATTAGTATTTCTATCAACTTCTTTTAAGTTGTGAAATTTCCAAAATTTTGTTGTGAGAACTTATTTGAAAAAAAAAAAATCCTTTCATCTTAGAATTTCAATTCTTTTATTATTGATCAAAATTTTCCATTTTATATATATATCCAACCAGTTTCACTTTGACTGATATTCATTTAAAAATTTCTTTTGATACTTTATTTTGTCAAATGTAAAAATCATCACCTATGGCTATTATCATAATAAACATATTGTAAAAGATTTATCAGTGATCTAGGACCTCAACTTTCAAAATGACATCACCGTAACCTTTGTCATGATCTTTGCTAACAATAATCCTGATCCTATATCTAATAAATATAGTTTCTTTTCAATAATGGTAGGTTCTTTTATTTGTGTGCACTGTTTGAATATGATAAAATTAACAATAATATTCAACAATTATTTAATTCACTGTAATATTTTGCCACTGCCTACTAAGCTTGCTTAATGTCTTGTCATACAAGAAAATTTCTGTTACTTTCAAACAAATACATTTAATACAATACAATTTTGATGAATGAAAAAAAAAATTTCTAAAGGAATAATCAAAACATTTCTCAGATCTGTTTTTTTTTCCTTAGTCTTCTAAACTTTCCTTTAGATTACTTTGTCCATCCTTATAGGAGCTTTGCTAATCAATATCTAGAGAAACCATAAATCACTTTATTTGCTATATACATTGGTGTAAACAGTTTATAATCTGCTCTATCCAATTAATTGTATTAAACATTGACTACAACAATTTTCAAAGTTGTTCTTCATTAGTAATTGTTCAGTCTGCATGCTGTGACATCATAAAAGGATGACATCAGAGAACTGTTGTAATAAAACCACTAACAGAGAACAAAATTACATGAGAAAAAAGACACAGATGATTATATTCTCAAGAGATGATAGATTCTTAGAATATCAATCAATAATTTTGAATGGGCAAAAAAAATCTAGAAAAATCCATAAATGCATTATTAACAGGTAAGACTCCTTGCAGCTGCACATATGTTAAAGTTGATAAATTTTTAAAATCTTTCTTTGGAAATTAAATAAATGTTTCAGAATGAAAAAAAAATCAATCCTAAAATTTAAAACAAAACACAGAATAAAAATAGAGTAAGAATTATCATTTTTACATATATAGAGAAATTTGACATGCAGGTGTGCACTCAACACCTGAAAGGTGATTACCAGTCTTGAGTGATGAAAACAACAACTGAGGAATCACCAATCAGTTTTAAATATAATGAAGTGACAATTTAATTAATTGACAAATACTAGGTCAAAAAAAGAGGTTATTCTAAATATAAAGTCATCCACTCTTAATCATTGTGTTTCAAAAAACAATGCTATCTTTAACTAGTGATGCTTCAAATTTTATACACACAAAAATTAATTAAGAAATAAAAATTAATAATTTTGTTTTGCTTATTTGAACAAAATCTGAAAAATAAATACCTGAGATTGTGACATCCCTGACCTAGTGCTACAAGAGATGCATCAGTGAGCCTAGAGCAGTTTGATACACAAAGGTAGTAAATCTTGGGGCAGTTCTGACTGATGAGCAGAATACTATCATCACCAATATTCTTCAGAAAATTGGACAAACCATTTGTTCATCACTTAGAAACAATAATACTCTTGATACAATTAATTATCAAAGATTTAAGAACCTACCAATACAGCAATTCATACTGATTCAAATGCACCATCCTCTCCCCCTTTTGTAAGCATGAAGTCAGGATATACAGAAAATGTTTTTGTACTAGAAAAAATTTCCATTCCTCAACATTATAAACACTGTTTTTTTTTTTGTCAGTGCTAAATACACTAGCTACTGTATATTTCAATATGAAATCTAAAATTTTATATGCACAAATACTATTAATAGTTGATTATGAGTAAATATATTGAAGACATTTTCATAAATTTCACGTTTAAGAACAATATAAACAACATTGTCCAAACAGGCTTCACTTGTAAAAATGTTTTAAGAATAAATTCTACCATTACTCTGGTGTATTTTCAATTCCTGGAATACTTACAATACATCCATGTAGGTTGATCACCTGAAGATCATTGCAAAACCTAGTTAAAGCACCAATGACTTCATCTGTGATCTAAAATGAAAAACAGGTATTACCCAAATCACTCACATTTGTATACATGAGAAAGATCTTAAATCATCAACATTTATATTTGACTGATCTTGTCTAAATCTGTTCATATCAATATTTTTATATTTGACTGATCTTGTCTAAATCTATTCATATCAATATTTTTATATTTGACTGATCTTGTCTAAATCTACGTGTGTCAATATTTCATTTAATCAATTATTATTTTTAGGGCTTCTGGTTTTCAGTGTTAACCAATAAACACTGATAAAACATTCCCAATACAAAAAAATAAATTGGTGATTTTTCAATAAACACCAGAAAGACATCAGAAATGGTTATTCAGTTTACTTTATATTAACGTCCCCACTTTCCTGAGTCACTGATGCGACGAGATTTAACCCTTTCCATAGTCTAATACATTTCTAAATTTTACATTTTAGTTATTTTTATAACAATAAATAAAAAATATACTTTAAAAACAACAAATCTGGGAGTTACATTTGACATAATCATTTTCTACAGTCAGTTGCCAATGAAATTTAAGCCTATGTTTCGTACCTGTTATAATTCCCATGAGAGAGATTAGTGCATAAATAATGTACAGATTATTAGTATACTTACTACAGTATCAAAAGCAAAAACTCTGGAAAATGCAGATTTTAAAGTATCTTTATAAAATTAAATCCCCCAAAAATATTGATTTTAAGATACCTATTAAAACAGCTAAAAATAAACATCAAAAAAATTTAAGCCCTAATTATTTTGCACTTGGTATCAGTTTAACCAGTAGAAGCAAAATCATTATTTTCATGTCATATGAACTCACTAGAACAAATGTCATTAATCTTTATTAGCCAGTCATAGTGGTTATCCATAAAAATAAATATAATTAATCCAATTAATTACTTTTTTTACATTTCATAGTAGGTCACAAGTATTTTAATAAATGTGTTTAATATTAAGACATTACTAATCATTTACTTGTTGTCAAATTCTGGTTAGAAACAAGGCTAGCTAAGGAAAGTGTCACTTTATTGTTAATCCTTTGTTTTTTAAGTATGTTTAAAAAATTCCTTTAAAATGACAAGTACAGAGAGAGCTTACTAACAGCACAAATACTAAATACATGGATATATCTAATGGTGGAATATATAAATAAGGAATCCAAATGTTACTACTATTCCATTAGTTTATCAGAACTCAATTTTTCTCCTCCTGACTATACATTATGCCCAGTTAGTACTCTGTTCAATCCCTGAAAGTTGCTCGCCATGTGCTGTTTAACTTGAGCTGACTGATAAGTGTCTCATGTTTGAACCCTCTACAGATTTTTATGTTTCAAGTTTGTCTCTCTTTGTTAGATCTTAGCTTGCAAGTGTAAATTTTAGGTTTCTTTTCTAAAAAAGGTATTAACTCAATTAATTTTTCTCATCTTTCTATCTATTTTGGGCAACAAGTTGACTGACAAACGTTTTGTACTATAACCTTATAATGTTTGTTTCTTGTTAAGCACAAAGCTACACAATGGGCTATGTGTGCTGTGCCTATTACAGGTTTTGAGTCTTATAAGGCCCCAGACTTTTAAGTATTTTAAGTATACAATTTTTAATATAAAAAATATTAAATAATTTTTTTTAAGGTTTCTTCATCCATTTCTTCAATTAACTTTGGCTAACAAGTTTAGATTTAGTGATGGTTTAGAGCAAGTTCTTATATTTTTCTGCAATTTCTGCAAATTCACTGAAAGCCTCTTTAAGCTTATTTACAAAACAATTTGCAGTAAGTATATAATTTTATAAATTTAACTTCAGCATGTTCTGATGGCTCAGTTAGAGAAGGAAACAATTTCAAAAAATCAATAAAAAAAATGTCATAAATATTCAGTCAAACTCTTTGTAATGGGGTATTCAGCATTAAAATGCTCTTAATGGTATCTCTGTTGTTGTATAAATAACAAATCTAGGAGTTATGTTTGATGTCTTCATTTTTTACAGTCCATCACCAATGAAATGTAAGCCTATGTGAGTTGGCTTATTCTAGTGTCCATAACTCAAAACTAATCATCAGAAAACTACATTTAGCAGATAAAGTAATGAGAGGATGGTAAAGATAATCCCAGTAATGAAAATAATTATAACTAGGAGCACTGTTCATGAAATTTGAAGATGTAGAAGTATATAAAACTAGCTTCAAATATACCATGATTCATTCTACCTTAAAAAATGGTTGTCACTGAATGCTAGAAATGCTCTTAAAAAATAAATGGGAATAATGTTGGTGCAGCATCAAGATTCTGTTGAAATATAAATGGTAAATGAAAAGGATCATGTAGCAATAAGGCTTGTCAGAAGATGATAAAAAAAGCAAACATTTAACAAACATGACTGGGTGCCAGTGCAACTCATAATGATACTACACAATGCCTGTCAAAATTGTAACAGAAGTCAGACAAGTGATGGTTGTTATTTAAGAAGAAAATCATTTAGAGAAATGCAGGACCAATCAAGTAGCTAAGCACACCTGACTCCTACAGTCATGAGTAAAACAGTGAGACTGTATTAACACAGGTTACATATCACCCTCGAATTGCTGCCAGGAGATGCACACAAATGGTTAGACTTTGCCCTCCGACTTCTGGGTCAAGTTCCACACATTATGTGAACGACTGTTCCTACCCTGATAACATATAAAAACAAATACAATATAGTACGTTCCACACATTATGTGAACAATTGTTCCTACCCCGATAAAATATAAATACAAGTACAATATAGTACATCTTATGAACTAATGAGGCTCACTTTTTTCTCTATGGACAGGTCAATATCTGCAATTGTGTAACCTGAAGAGAAAACAATACACATTCATTTATGAAACAGCCATTGTATGATGAGATGGTACAGTGTGGGAAAGATTTAGAAGTAAGTTCATCATTTGACCTCACATTTTTGAGGAACCCAGAAATAAATGAATTACGACCATGAATGCTACTAATTCGTACTGGAAAATGTTATTTCTTCACTTCAAGTAAGAGTAATTTTGAATACCAGTCTTATTACAAGATGGTGCTTCACCCTACATCAAACAGACTGTCATGTCAATGGCTGGAACATGGTTTTCTGGGACTGAGTGATTAGCAGACATTTTCCAAACACACACACACACACAGCCAGCACGATCTCCAGATTTTAACTCTTTAACTTTCAGGGTATGGGACCTTCTCAAATCATTTATTTAGTATGGTGCATCTGCTGTTTTGCCAGCCCTTGAAGGTTTCAAATGACACCAAGTACAATGCAACTGTTGGAAATCAGTTTCATTCAGCTGTGTGTATTTTTCTCTCCTAAGCACAAGAAACAATGGACATGAATGATGGCAATCCTGAACACTGCTAACATATTAACTTTGTGAATTTTGTGGTCAGCTACATATGGGTATCACTGAAGTAGAGCAGGAAAGGACAGCTGCCCCCTTGTGCTTAATATCATTGCTGTGTGTAGTTTATGCTATTTGAATAGTTATTAAATAATATACAAAATAATCTCTAGCAAATGCCCCCAAAGTAGACTGATTTTTACATTTTAATCCTTAAAAGAGCATCCAGTGAACCCCTGGATCACCAATAAAAGTTACCTCTCACTCCTATACTGAAATCTGAAATGCTACTTCTAGTTCAGCTCCCCCTGGTGATAATTATTTTGACAATGGCATTTTAGTTCCCATCATTAGTTCATCTACCAAATATTTTATCTCTCTGATGACTAGTTTTCAAATTATACTTTTTTGAATAGGACAACTAATTTAGAATAATCCTCTATACGCGAAATTTCAAATTGCTTATTCAGAATCTACCATTTAGAAGGAAGCTGAATATGTAACAAAAAATGAAAAGAATGTTTGAGAATAAATCCATCAGACATTACTTACTAAATGACATCCTTTACATATGAAAACCAGAAGGTGTTGACAGCCTCTTGACATGGCTTCAACACCATACTTTGACACTTGATCACACCAAGATATGTTTATATGTTCTAAAAGTGGACAGCCTTCCCTGGTTACCAGAAAATATAAGAATATATTGAGAAAGAAACAAGTAAAGTTTCAATAGTAAACACCTTACACTCTTTAAGAAATAATAACACTTTTTAAAGAAAATATATGCATACAATGTATTGAAACATCCTCAACTACTTAAAAGTTAGTTAATTTTTTTTTTACTCTATATTTGTGCAACAGTTATCTACATATACTGTGTACTATACACAAGTAAATGAAAAAATATATACCAAAATTACAGATAACTAAGAATTAAGGTTAAAATATTTGCTTATATCTTACTTTTTTACCTTTTTTCTTTAAAGGTGAAAAATGAAAGTTTATCTCACAAAATTGTTCAGGTAGTAGTTTTTTTTTATTTTTGTTGATTCATCCAATTTCTTATCACATGTGAATTCTTAATATCAGAAAATTGTGGATTATTTTTTAATTTATTTATTATTCACTAATAATATTTTGTGAGTGCATGATCAGTTGATAGATAGACTATATTATTAATAACTTCTAAATGGTATGTTCACCTGATCTAAAAAAACACCAGTATATTTTGGTCTTCTCACAACATTTCAATGAAAATTAATATTATTTGAAAGCACCGACTGTAAAGCAAGTGCATAAAAGTAAGCACAGTTGTAGTAATTTTGCTATAAAATTTTCAAAAAAACCTTAAAAGGAAATTACACGATTAGAACATACAAAACATGAGTTACTAGTATGCTATTTAATTCACAAAATCTAATTACTGAGAAAATATAGAAAATATTAGCTACCCAAGAGCCTTCAGGGAAAGATCTGTTAGTTGACAACAGGAACCTAAGTCCAAATATAAAAGTCTGGAACAATGCTTGCTTAAACTCTGACAGGTGCTGTACAAAGACGTTTGATTTAGTTTTGGTTTACTACAATAACAAAATTGAATTCTACCTCAAACTTTAATATACAGATTTAACTATTTCGATGATATCAACATATGTTTGGCTAAAGGTTTCAAATACATGTTGGTATCAAGAAAATACAAACATACATATAATAGTATTTATAAAGCACAGTGAGTATAGGTCAAATGACAGTGTAAAGACAATTTAAAAATGAAATAGTTTTTTTCTAACCGCTCTTACTGGATTATTGAATATTACAAATACTTATCATAAAAAATCCCTTTAAATAATGTCAGAAGTAACTTGCAATCATTAAACCTTGTTTATAATGGTGTATTATTTTTGGTGATTTCTGTAAAATACAGTAATTATTTATGAAGTTTATGTGTTTAATTTGTCATTGGTGTTGCAACATTTGAGTGTAAAAGAAAGTGCAATCTTACAAATCAACTTTTGTCTAGTTTTATTAAACACTTCCTTACTATTATTATAATTTTCTGAATAATCCAATATTTTTCCTACCTATCTGTCAGTTTTTTGCAGCCATTTAGGTTTAGTTCTTCAATGTTATTACAATTTTGGGCAAACGTTCTGTAAAACAGAAAATAATTAGACTATGTACGAGAAAAAACACGTAGAAGACATATATATTTTTGGGTGTTTTTTAAGTTGTATATTTTTGAGATATCATTATAGATAAAATATTGAAACTGTAAATAGATAAAATACTGAAATGTTAAATCACTGATTAGCAAAATATTCAAATATGTGAAATGCTTCAATGATTTGCTTATCAACTCTTAATAAATTTTACCATTTTGAGATTAATAAATGTTCACATAAATCTGACAAAATAGCAGAAGGAAACTATGAATAAAAAAATCTGGAGGAAAATATTTTCATACAAATTTGTAGCAGGTTGTATATTTCATATACCATGTAAATGCTAAGTTAGATTTTATTTCTATAAATATTTTCCTAACTCTTTAATACTGCTTAATAATATCCACACTTGTGAGCCACAATAGAAAAATAATTGTTTGTAAAATAATAAATTAATTTCCTGTATAAAGATACTTTCATATACACTTTTTTTTGGCTTCAATATATTACTATTAGCAGACTGTCTCCCAGACTGGTAGGGATCAATAGAACAGCAAAGAAATATATATGAGTTATTAGAAGGTGACATGCTGAG
>NW_013668504.1:132389-146983 GCF_000517525.1 Limulus polyphemus | reverse complement strand
CTATACCTGGTTCCATTTCACCATCATAAACTTCTTCAGTCACTTTGACTTCAGCTTGATGACACCTGGTTAGTTCAACCTCTCTTTTGCCGCAATGTCTGCAGTCACTTCTACAGGGTCTTCGGCTCAGTCCATCGGCATTACCATGAGATTTTCCGTCTCTATACTCAATATTATAATTATAATGGTCTATCTTTCCAATCCAACGAGCCAGTTGTCCCTGTGGGTTCTTTAATGATCTTAACCAGCGTAATGCAGCATGGTCTGTCCTGATGGTAAACCTGGTGCCATAGAGATAAGGATGGAAATATGTCAGACTTTCTACTATAGCAAGGAGTTCCCTTCGTGTTACACAGTAGTTCCTCTCTGGTCTACTCAGGACTCTACTGAAGTAGGCCATCACATGTTCGTTTTCACCCACTTCTGAGACAACACTCCTCCAATTCCAAAATTATTAGCATCACAATCTAGTATGTACGGCAGTGAGGAATTTGGAAGATTTAAAAGTAGAGCAGAGGCCAATTTTTTCAATGTCTTGAAAGAAAGCTGGCAAGAAACTGTCCATTGAAACTTCTGGCCTTTTTTAGTCTAATCATGTAGAGGAGCAGCTATAGTTGCACAAGTCCTTCACAAACTTCCAGTAATATGTACAGAGTCCCAAGAAACTTCTTAACTCTCCCACATTGTCTGGTGTTGGCCAAGCACGCACTGCTTTCACCTTGTCAGGATCAGTTTGCACTGTCTTATATACACAAGAATACCGAAATCTAGTAAACGCTCGAGCATTCACGAACCTTCGAGAATATGACGTGTTACTAGCGTCACGTGACCCCCGGTTGACGTACCAGTATAATTCATATTCAAACTAAATATACCAATTATAAATAAGAAATTTGACCAAAACTAGATGAATCTAATATAAGGATTAAACAATGTATGATTGGAAAAGTTAGTGGAATAAGAATTAAAACAAACCAAGTAAAACTTTAAAACTAGTAATGCTTTGTATAAGAATTAGATTTTCATTTTTTAATATTTCAGATGAAAGCCACAATGAAACTATGTTAATGGGTAAGTTGATAAATTTCCTTGTCTTTTTTTCAATTTCTATTATATTGTGATGTTTCTTAAGTAACAATATCTCAGTTCAGAGGTGTCTAACTTGTACTCAGATGATGAACTTATACTGGGTGTTTTAACAACAGTAATGGACTACTTACTGATACACTAGGTTATATAAAAAGAATAATCTCCTTGTTTAATATCCATATTATGATGGTTAAACAAAAACTGAAATCAACATATTTTCAACACTTAAATAACCAGATCTTTAGATATGGTGAAGATCCTAACACAACTACAATGAACACATAACACAAAATGTCTTTCCTTTCTGGCAGTAAGAACACAAAATATCTACTTAGTCCTGTCAGTATATCTCTAAAATAAGAAGGTAGTAAATTACAAATGTGGATTACCTGCAGACAAATTTATCAGCTTATTATTAATATTCCTAAACCACACAACTGGAATCAAGAAAAAGGAATGCTTATCAGTTATAATAGTTTCATCTTGGAAAATAATTTGCCTTATCCAAATAATCAACTGCAAGTTCTTATCAATAGTAATATTTTCGTACTTGTCATTTTATTTGTTATATGCATGATGGAGAGATAACATTACTGAATTGCAAACCTCTCAGGTGCTGCAATATCAAGGATAGGACAATGACAACATTAAGAAACCACTGATAGTATCCTCATAGACAGTCAAATTCAATTAATGGAATATATATTTTTCATAAGAAAAAATAACCACAGATTTCCTTGTACTTTCATGTGGATCACATTTAAGAGTGTTAAGTCCACAAACAGAAGGATCTTGGTCCATTGTGGTTTTATATTTCCTTCCCATACATACACACCCACACAAGCTGGAAATAGAAATTTTTAATGTCCCTGTAGTATTGTACTTAAACAAATATGACTACTAAACAACACAAGAATAACTTAGTCAAACAGTTTGATGTTCTATAATCACAAAGCCCGAAGAATTCCAGTAACAAATTAAACATTAAATTTGGATAATGAATATAAAAGCAAATTAATATAGTTAAATCACTCACAAACACAAATTACTCACTTGGGTATTCATGTATATTTAAATCATGGCCACCTATTTTATTTAAAGATAAAAAAAAATCTATCATTACTGTTCAGTCTTCTCTCACTTCTTAAAAATGTTTAAGCTTTTACAAAAAGAACCTCATGAAGTAAGGTGAAAAATATAAATATTTTCACAAGCTAACAAAACCATATAAATAAAGGGGTAAATTTTAATGACATAAAAATTAATTCAGTTCTTAACTTTACCATTAACTTCATAACTTAGTAATCTTTGGGTAGCTTTATGAAATTTGATATACAAAATGTTACCTTTTATCCATGAAAACAAAAGTAGATGTCGTACACTTGAAGTTAGTAAGCCAAAATAAAAAAATGCTTTCTAAAACCATTTTGAGAATTTTTAAGTAAATGGTTTAAATATTATAGATCTAGATTTTAAGTATCTTATGGTTCTTATCTACTTCAGACCCATCAGCCATGGTGGCATCAACTAGTTCCTTTTACATTTCTGTTGGGTGTGCCAGTGGTTTGATTGTTATCATGACAGCAACAGCCACTGCATGCTACATTCGAAGTAAAAAATCCTGCAGGAGTAATTCCAAGTAAGTTATTATTATGAAAATCAGAAATCTTTAGCTAGAAATTATTGTGTTTTTTTTTTCAGTTAAATACTCTTGATTTGTAATTTGTTTTTTTACTCTTAAATATTCTTAAAATGGCGTAAACATATGAAAAATAGCTTTATGTAATATTTTACATTTGTGTTTATTTTTGAATTAACAGCATATTTTGCACAATATATGTATGTATGTAAGGATTTTCTGAATTATTAATTCTCCTTATTATTTTTGAACTTAAAGTCTTTTTTGCACAACAAATAATGATCTCGTGTGGTATATTGTTATTTTTAAACTATCTCTGAATCAGACAGCTTGAGTTATTATATATGAATAGCTTCAAGTCTTGTAAAGCATCATGGAATGAAGAAATGTATTTTATGTACAAACACCAAGGAATGTGAAAAAAAAATGTGGAAGAGTTCAGTAATTAAAAAAAAACAAGAAATATATCGCTTCTTGCCACAAGCTTATAAAGTGCTAGAGGTAGCGACGTTTTTCCAACCCACTGTTTTTGTTTTATATCTTTATTAGCTTTCAAATGTATTGGACACCTTTTTTTTGGTTGATCTACATCATTATTCTTTGTCAGTTACAGAGGAGACTCGTCTAGAGGAGCTTCTGACCATGGCCAAACATTCTTGAGGGTAGACACACCAAATAATGCTAGTACAACAGGAAGTAAGTGAAATCATATGCTTATAAATGTTAGTCAAACAGACTCGCATATTACCAACCCAATTAATTTCACGAGTTTATTTTATTAGATTTCTAATGAATTTTACTAATTGATTATGTAGATACTTTAGTTAGAATGGCAAAGGAAAAGTTCTGAGCTTATTATTACTTTAATTGATTTCAGGTTATTCTAGTTTTCGACGTCTAACCCCATTGTCTATCAACGTACCAGTACAAGTGAACAACTTACGAGCATCTGAACTAACTGAACAAATTAGTGAGATTGATGTTGAAAGGAAGAATATTGTATTGTATGAAAAGATACAAGAAGGTAACATTTTATAATAAATAACAGAGGATGAGATATTTTTTGACTAGGCTTCTTAGTGTGATTAACTTTTTTTTTTTTTTGCATATTATGAAATTTTTAGAATATATGTAAAATAGTTTATTTAGATCATTCTGAGATCAAAAGTGCTCTCTTTATCTTTAAGTTAAAGTTAAATTTTCATCTTATATCTATAGTGATTTTAAGAGAATTGTAATTTGTGAGATATTATTAATATTATAACCAAAAATATTACTAACAATGAGGGTACCTAAATGATGAAAATATGCATTCTAATCATTATAAGTTGTTTGTGTTTTTATTAAATACTTAGAGATAGACAGCTCAGCACATTAAATTAGTTGCATTCATTACTGGGTTAATTTTAATTCTTATCTGTGTAGATAGCTTGTTTTGATAATTTAGGAGAACTAGGTTGAAGTACAGATTCTTGTGTTTTGTGTATTATGTAAAACATTTTATTCTGTGACAACTGAAAATCATTATCAACATAAATATTAAAGAACATGATGGCTTAGTACTGATTTAGAAAAAGGAGTTTGTAAAGTAATAGGTAATGATTGATTCACAAAGGTTCCACCAATACTGAAAATACCTGTCTTATTGAAGTATAACACAGAAAAGACATGTTGTTACTGAAAACTTTGTTTATGATTGAAAACACAGAAATGCCAAACATTATTGATTATCAAGAAATACGAAATTCACTGACAAAATAATCAACTGTGTATGAATATTATTATTATTACTAATAACAGATAACAATACTGAACATTTGACCAGAATTGTAAGAATGTAAGAAGTTGATATACAAAACTCTAGCTAATAACTCATTTCAACTGTTTAAAAAATACTTATATATAAAGGTATTTTGGATAAGTAAGTCCTTACTTAAAATATTTGTTATTAAGTTTCAGCTAGTGTATATATATATATATATATATATATATATACACATAAGGTAGGGTTAACTGATGTCACAAATTGTTGTGAGTAATTGGCTGAATCAGTCTCGATGAAATTTGATAAAGAAACTTGGGTAACCTTTCTAAAGATTGATCTGAAATGGATAAATGGTTCAGGTTGGCAGCCATTTCAATTTTGTCACATTAATGCTGCAAAAAAGGCTGAACTTAGCAAGGATGTCTGTAGCAAATTATGTGAAGCCAATGCCAAAATAAAGTTACATTTCATGCTGCACATAGCAAAGGTATCTTTAAATTGGACAAATGGTTTGTGTGCTATGGCTAAAAATAATAGAAGGGTGGAACCTCAGCCCCTATTTATTACATTATTTATTAAGTCCAACATTGGGAGGTACTTTTATTAGTGTTCAAATACATAACTACTTGTGGTATTGATTAATAGGTTAAATATAAGTAGTCAAATTACAGAAGTGACCTTATCATTGTATAACTACGAAATTGTGTTTTCTTTGTGTAAATTAATAGGAAAGAAGAACTCTCTCTCAAATTACCTTTAAACACCTTCATCTTCATGTAGGTTGGTCAGTTGTGCATTTATTTTACTGTAACCCCATGAACAGATGAAGCTATTTTCTAGTTTTCAAGTTTGAATGAGTTACATTATATTTAGCTCTATAATGTTTTGCATATACATATATATATGTGTGTGTGTGTTTAACGTCTGACTTAAAAAATCAAATTCAATGTTATTATGCTTTTAAGTTAAAATAATTTTTCTTTCTACTCTTAAGGAACCTTTGGTCAAATTTATCGTGGAATGCTGATTGAAACTGACAATGAAATCACCATGAAACAGAATACTTTTGTGAAAACAGTATCTGGTAAGTTCTGTTTTTTTTTTCCAATTCATATATAAAAATCACTTAACAAGTTTATTTTATTGTTTAGAATTCTTCAACAGAAGTCTTTCTGGAAAGCTCTGACCCAGCCATCTATGATATATATCAAGACACACAGTAGTGTGTTGTGCAACCAAAACAACCTGCAGTACACACTGTGTGTTATTAACAGAAATGATAGTTTAACAATTTTCCAATTTCTGTAGCTCGGGCTGTGGTATTCCAAACTACCACATATTTTCAATGGATGTGCTCTACTGCACCTGTACTTCACATACCAAATTTCAAGGTAATCAATTTAGAAATACACGAGATATAAAATCTCCAATTTTAATTGAATTTCTTTCCTTTTTTCTTAGCACTGAAAGTATGGAAACATTATTGGATAGAAAAATAGACTTAACTTTCATGGTTTTTTTTGCAAATTTGGTACACTGACAGATCGTTAGAACCTACAATTAGTTATTCAATAAAAACCACTCAATTTTGACCAAAATATTTGCACACACCTATTCAAAAAGGCACAGCTATCAATCTAAAAATTTACTACAGCTTCATCTAAGAGTAAAGGTGCACCATTTTTAGCTTTTTGTCATTTGCACACACCTATGCAAAAAGTCACATTTAGCTATCAATCTAAAAATTTACTACAGCTTCATCTAAGAGTAAAGGTGCACCATTTTTAGCTTTTTGTCATTCGTATTAAAGGTGGCTGGCTTAGAACAGCAAAACTATAGTGTGAAAGCACATGCAGATACATAAGTACTGTTTAGGCTAAGCAAACTAGATTAGAAGTTTCAAAGGAATTAAATGAATGGGCACTTATTATTCATCATTCATTGCTAACTTTTAAGCACAAATTTGCTACATTTTATGAAATTCTCCTAATTAAAGAGTATTTAGCATCACATGATATTAGCTTAAGCAGTTAGTGTAAATAATGATGCTTGATATGGCTGTACCGACTGCATGTGGGTGATGACAAGAAACTGTTAATCTAGATTCCATGGCGTTACTATAAAGGAAGTTATTAACACTGTTTTAGAGAGGAAACTACCACCATATGTTTTAAAGAATCTGACTGGTTTTGTAAAGTATAGGTCTGTTCCAAATAATAGGGTTACGATCCTAAAGCTAATGTTGATTACTGTCTAGTGTCACTTTCTTACTTGCCCCAAGTTAAACAAAAAATGTGGCCTGGCTAACTAATGAATGAATAATTGCAGTGAAATTCTTATCAATGCTATAAGTGTAGCTATCAGTTTGGCCACCAATTTGATTTCTTTACTTTAAGTTACATGCTCCCCTTTTTTTGGCTGCATTTTTTTGTCATATCTTTGTTTTTGATTAGATATATTTAGTTAGGAGATTTACAAAAAGTGTAACTTTCAGCTCAGGCACACAGCTGTATTCTTGTTTGCTTCTGCTACATAAAATGAGAGGATTATCAGAAAGTTTAATCTACAGTTAAGATTTTCGTAGCAGAATATCTGTTAGGTTTTATCACTAAAGACTGAGGGGAAATATAATAAAGTTTTTTCGTTTTTTTTTAGAGTTGTTTTATTTCAACAGTTTAATAAAATGAAAGTTGAGTTCACAATCTTGAAATATTTATCAGTGCTTTTAGTAGATGTTGCAAAACAATTTAATGAAGTTTAATTGACAAGGTTAGTCTATAGCTAAAATCTTTCAAGTAGGTTTGTATGAAATATTTCAGGTTAATTAAGACATTTTTTTTACAAGTTAAGAGTTTCCACCATTGTCTCTAACAGGTGGTACCACAATAGCAGAACCATAAGTATATTAATGTATAGCTTACATTTTTCCAACAGTACTTCTGATTGGCACTTATATAAAAGAGATAATCATTAAAAGGCTTTTCTTATAGGATAAAAGTATCTACCAGAGTGCCATGACAGTTCTGCCACTCGAGAGAGAAAAATAATACTGCCATAGTACTTCATCTCTCTCTCTCTCTCCCTATAAACAATTGTGATAAGTGTTCTATCCACTAAATTATAAATTTTTTATACATATAATAAACAAATTGTAATTTCATGTAGTTTTAAGTAATTTAGTCAAATATAACTTTTGTTAAGATAGTTTTCATAAACAAATCTTCTTTATCTTTTTAAACTATATATATTAGTTCCCCACCATAGTTTAAATGTCCTCCTATAGACAGATCATTTAATTTACAATATTTGTAAAATTTTTATGTTGAGTTGTTGTTTTTTCTTTATTCAGATCAAGCTTCTAAAGACCAGATATCATTGCTTCTTGCTGAAGGAATGAAGATGTATGGGACAAATCACAAGAATGTATTACCAATCATTGCTGTCTGCATGGATGATGTGCAGCACCCTCTTCTGGTCTATCCCTTCATGAACCGAGGAAACCTGAAACTCTTTCTTCAGAAGTGCAAGTTTTCAGTTGAAGGCCACTGTCATGTAAGATAGTTTAGCTGATAGAATCTAACTCAAACAACTTCAAAACATCACACTTCAGTAAAATGAAATTACAATATTAATTTTCATTTATTTTATTTTGAGAGTTTTATGTAAAATGTGTGAAGTAAGTAAAGGAACTTCTAACATCCTCAAGAATTCTTTGACTTGTGGTGACAGAGAATATTTTCAATTGCTTTTGTTTATTTTCTTTAATATTGTATAAGTCTTAACTGTATACAGTGTTATATAATATTCATTGAATGATTCATTTATGATTTATTGGTTTAAAATGTATATTATTCATTACAGAAGTTTTGAATATCTAGTGCATATTCAAATGTTTATTTTGATCCAAAGCTTACTTAACAAGTATATTAGAAGTTTAAAGAATTAAACTTAAAGTTAAAAAATATGTAGAGTACGACAGAAAAGCCATTTTATTTATTATAGAATCTAGTGATTCACTAATATTTTCTTATTAAAGTTAACTTTAAAAATAATTGTTGGATATACAAGACTGTTCAGTTTAAGAGTTATTATTTAGTTTATTTATTGATTTAATATTTAATGATTATTTAGTGATTTAATATTTAATTATTATTTAGTTTTTATAACAATAGTGTTAAAACTTAATTATTTTAAAAGTGATAGTTATGACAAGTTTTGTTACATAACTCTGTATGAGTCATACATTGTGTATGCAGTGTAACTGTTGTACTAGACTTTGGTAATATTGTTCAAGTCATCTTACTCGAAGCTTCTAAATTTTTCTCTTTATGTGTAATATTGTTGTTACTAGAGGGCTAGATATTTCCAGATTTTTCTGTCATATTATAAATATGTGCAGATATAGAGAGGAAGTAAGTAAGTTAGTGAAAGTAAAAATGAAGTTTGACTGCATGATTTTCAGTTTATCCGTAACAGGCGATTTCTAAAGTAAGAGTTTCACAGCTTGTTTTGTAACAACAGAGATAGAGAACAATAATTAGTCTTGTCAAAAGGTGTTCTAAAGTAATTGAACCTGCCTGTGTGGACTTTGACAACAAAGAGACAATTATTTAAAGCTCTGGATACAACTATGGTAGCCAACAGTTATAATGGTGATTTTAAAGTGAGTATTGCAGCCTGTATTGCAATGACAGAGATAGAAAAGAATAATTTGTTTTGTCAAATGGTGTTCTAAAATAATCGAACCCGCCTGTGTGGACTTTGATGAAAAAGTGACAGTTATTTAAATCTCTGGATTCAAATATGATAACCAATAGTGTAATGAAGTTGTATGCATATGTTTGATCTTTTTTTTTAATATATTATTTTAAAACAAGTAGATTGTGTGCTGTCTGTTTATAGTTGAAATTCATTACCAACAAGTCACAGACACCTACTGTAAAGAATTCGGTCCTTATAAAAACCTTACAATAATTTTTTATAATGTGCTTCACTGATGTTTCTACTTAAAGCTTACATTAGCTATTTAGCAGCCTAGCTTAAAAGTAAAGTAAATTTTTGATAGAATTTTTTCAATTTAAAGCATATCTACTTTACAAAATTAAGAAATAATGTTTTATATTATTTATGAAAATCTATCATGATCATGGTAATTTTTGGACGTGTAATAATACTCACTTTGCTCACTTATACTTCAGACATTGCTAACCCAAGACCTTGTTGGCATGGCAATCCAGATTGTCCAGGGAATGATTTATCTAAACAAGAAGAAGATAATCCATGGAGATCTAGCTGCTAGGAATTGTGTGTAAGTAGTCATATTTCTGTATTTTTCTCTTACTTCCAAGATTAAACTAAATTTTCTCTATTTATTTCAAACTCCTGCTTTTTCAAAAGTCTCTAGATAACATTAACTCACAGAAATGATTATAACAGTTACTTATGTATACATCTAACCATCTGAACAGACTTCAAAGTTAGCTGTGCTGTTATGAAATGCAAGTTATTTTCACTATGGCAATATATATCTAAGTTTCTCATCTTTTTACTAATAAAGTAGTTAAAATACGTTTTGTCATAAATCTGTCTTAAATGCCTTTAGAAAAAAAATCGTATTTAAAATTATTAAAACTGCTTTTGGTCAGCTGCTACTTCTTCTAATCATGTATATTATCTGGAAAATTGTAGGTGTGGTGTTTAGTGTTACTTGGTAAACATTTTAACCCTATACTTTCACATGGAATTAGTAGATTTTACTTTTAATCAACTACCAGCCATTCTAGTCTGCTGCATTATGTAGAAGATGAAGATATGAATTTTAATTAAATATGGATCTTTTTAATCCAATAAATTTTGTAAAGCTGTTTTATTTCATTTTGTTTATATCTTATAATCATTAGGTGATGTAAAACAGATAGATTTGATTTTTGTTAACTGTTAAGTTTTATTATTATGTATAAACAAGTAAAGGAAATAAATGTAAGGATGAGTAATATCAATCCTTCAAAAACAATGCAAACAAGATAGTATGGATGGCATTTACATCATCCCTACATAATAGCACAGGCAAGAATTAACATATAGCAATATATATATATATAACTATTCAATCACAATTGAATTTAATATATTCTATTTTTGTCTGTTAACATTCTACTACACTGTTTAACACTGTGCAAATGCCATCACTACTATCTTCTTTGCATTGTTTTTGAAGGATTGATATTAGCCGTCCCTTCATTTACTTCTTTTTTGAAAATTTTTTCTTTACTTGTTTTTTTTAATGCAGTGTTGCAATAGACATAGGAAGGTTGTCTTTATAACCAGGTTGTAAATACAGTGAGGTTCCAACTGTAATATTTATTGTTTATCTATTATTGGCTGGTAATTCCTGTTTCACCTGTACTTTTAAAGAAACACTAATTTCAAGGAATAATGATAACATTACGTACACAATAATTATTTTTTTTTAATTACTTCTACTAGTTAATAATACTTATAAAAGTGGATACTCCATTTGAAGCTATGTAACCTCAGTGAAATTGATTGACACCATTGTTGAGTTTTTGAGTTATCATGTAATAAAAAAGAAACAGCGGAAAGAAGAACAATAAATTCAAACCTTTTGCTATGATATTTACAGATATTCCCAGAACTTGTGACTCAGTCATTACATAGATATTGTTATAAAAGGGAACATTGTATAGTATTGTAAAGTTCTGATGATATCTTGAGGAGATATTTAAAATACCATTTTGATGAACAATCCAGTCCATTCCTACATAGGCAGTCCTACGCCTTCCTGATATTTATAACCCAATATCCAAAACTTGCAACATTCGTAACCAGTCCTTCACAAAGATTCTAACTAGTCCTCCAGGAATTTTAACTGATCCATTCATAGAACATGTATATATATGTTAATTACATTTTTATCAATTGAAGATGTAGGATTTTTAAAGAAAAACACAATTATAAATATGTGTGTGTGTGTGTTTATATATGTATATATATATATGTATAATATTAAACAAAACAATTTAATTGAAAACAACAGTTGTTGATTATATCACTTTTAGAAAGTACATAATCTTTAGGTCAGGGCTAACTAGCCAACTTGAATTTTGAAACTTAATATACTATATAAAGATGATAGATTTAACTACTTCTGAACTACTAGTACTAATCCTAAAGTTTATATGAATGTTAAAAACTGCCATCAATTAACTGCTATTCCTTTTCATTCTGAACATTATAAGGAACTTCTAAAATTGCCCGTTATCAACTACTTGTCCTCCTTATCACATCTAATATTTTATATGACTTTACATCCTGTAAATTGTGTGGAAATGTAGATTTTATTTTTTTAACTACTAGTTTATATAATCTTCAGTATGCTGTGGGAGTAGTAGATTTGACTGGTAACCTTTTAGACATTCTAATCCTATACATTATAAGAATTGGTTTATTTTTTCTTCAGCACAAAGCTTTATAATGGACTATCTGTGCTTTGTTCACCATGGGTATCAAAACCTCATTTTTAGCGTCTTAAGCCTGCAGACTTACTGCTGAGAAACTGTGAGGCACATTATAAGAAACTGAAAGCATTTGTAACCTTCCAGATTTACATATAACCATTTGATACTTAATCCTAACAGCAACATAACTAAACACTAATAGTTATTGTTTGTTAGGGTGTTATGGAACTTTTCATGTTATCAGTTTCCCAATAATTAACAGTTTATTTATGATGAAAATCAACAGTCTTTAAGTTTATTGTTATAAATGTATTGTTTAATATCGATATTCATTATTTGTTTTAGGGTGGATGACAAATTACATGTGAAAATTACAGACAATGCCTTGTCACGTGATTTATTCCCCAATGACTACCATTGTCTTGGTGACAATGAAAACAGGCCTGTAAAATGGCTTGCATTAGAGAGCTTACTCAAAAAAGAGTTCTCAACAGCTAGTGATGTTGTAAGTAGGAAAATGTATCATTTTATCACTGTGTAAAAGGAATTGAATCATCAAATATATTTGATTTATTAAAACTTCTGAAAGTAATTGAAAAACCTAAATCCTAAAAAGCTTATAAAAAGTAGCTAGACTTTGGCCATTTCACTGAAATATTGCACAATACAGATCAAACTGTTTTCTGTCTTGGTGAAAAAAATAGGCTAATTATCATAATGAGGTTCTTTCATATATTTTAATAAGAATGGACTTTTATTTAAGTTTCACCATTTTTTTTGGTATCAACAAAGAAACTTAGTATGAAAATGTTTGGAATTTAGAGAAGTGATGAGGGTATAGTGTTTATGATCTTACATTACAAAGTCTTGTGATGTATTATATAATAGATGTGTTTTAGAAAGTCCTACTAGTTCCATACATTATTTCCACTTTTGTAAAATTGTTTCTTTTTATTTTAAGTGGTCATTTGGTGTCACTCTTTGGGAGTTGATGACCCTTGGTCACCAGCCTTATGTAGAAATAGATCCCTTTGAAATGGGGGCATCTCTTCGCGATGGTTACAGGCTTTCTCAGCCAATCAACTGTCCTGATGAATTGTGAGTATACATTTATTGCATCAATAAGATCTTACAGTAAACTTAAAAAAGGTCTATGGTTCCATTCCTTGCAATGAACAAAATGCAGATAGCTCATTGTGTAGCTTAGAGCTAAAATAAAAACAAAAACTTAAAAACGGGTGTTCCAGATTGTCTTTTTTTCAAAATTCATCCCAACTATAGGTCTGAAACATGGCTGGGTATAAAGCTTATTTTAAAATCTGAAAGGACATTTTATGAGCTGTTGCATATGGAATGTGATTAAGTTTGTGTTTATAGTAATTAAGTGACAACGTAATATAGAGTAAAAATTAAAATGTTCATATTACACTGTCATGGTTATTCTTTACAATTACCTAAGTCTAATAATGAATTAGTAAATTTTTTATAATAAATATAATTAGATACCAAGCAGTAACTAGTTTTTATCTGCAGTTTTGACTGCTAATCTGTTGCTGTTTTCAAGAAGTCCTGAAGAAGACAATTTTCTATGTTGTTTATGGCCAGGATTTGATCCTGGGTCTTTTTAATAGAAGTTTTGTGCTTTATCCAACTGACTTGAGTCTTCACCATGAGAACTTAAATCAACTAACTATTTGAATGTCTTCAAGAGGAGGTATTCATGTTTTGCTGATTTTTATACTAGGTTGACTGAGTGTGTTATCAGATAGATGGACTAGAAGGTTTCTTTTATGTTCCTTTGTTGTTATGCATGATTCATATTTTATTATTTCAGTGTTATTTCAATTTAATATATTGTCTTCTTCTTTGGCATGATAGTCTATTGCAGATAGACTGGTATCACCAAGTATTGTATGTTTATTATGCTTCTGAATTCTAACTGTTGTAGGTATTTTTTGGTTTTCTAATTTGGTTTCCACATTCACAGAGGATGCTATAAATGTTTTTTTTTATCATCTCCATTGCTATTGTAATGAGATTTCTAAATACTGTTATGACTTTATGTTCTTTAAATATCCTCTTTATGTTTTCAAACAGATCTCTAATATGTATATCTGTAATTTTATTCCTGTTTATTCTTGGTTTATATTTTATTTATCACATAAAACAGTCTCCCAGGATTTCCCTGAAGACAGCAACAGATTAGCAGCTTGAAGCATAGGATAAAAACTAGTTACTAATTAGTAATTAATTATATATATATATATAAAAAGCAAACTTACTAATTACTAATTAGACTTAGGTGATTGTATAGGCTATTAACCATCACAATGATTGATATCATACACCACAACCTTACCATAAGTAATTAAAGAATGCTAGGTTCATGCTTGTATTACAACTTTAATATAAAAACATTCTCAAAGTACATCATGTCAGAAGTTCTAATATTTGGTTTCTCTATTTAAATAAAGAGCAAATCAAATTTTAATTACAAATTGAAAATCAGCAAAATTAAAATACAAAATATTTGTTGTGAAAATAGAGTTTAAGCTAGATTTAAAAATTCATGGTACTGTTACGTCTCTGTATGTTTGTTTGTTAATTCTTCTAAGATGCAAGT
>NW_013668504.1:124697-131988 GCF_000517525.1 Limulus polyphemus | reverse complement strand
TTCCTCAATACAACTTTGTAATGTACTTAATTTTCACAGTTACACACACTATAGTTAGGCCTGTACCCACACATTTCTTATTTTGTACATTATTCCATCATGTGTTGTGCAGTATCATTATGGATCAAAATAATTAACAAAATTATCAATTAAAATGTAACTGAAAAACCATGATAAATGTTTCAGATCTTTATTTTTGTTTTGTAAATGTGGATTGTTGTTTATATGCAATACACAGGGCTGGATTTAGACCCTTTGAGGCTCACATGCAATATTGTGATGTTAAAGTTTTCCTTCCTAGCGTGATCCAAAATTGAGAATTCCTTCTTTGGTGCTTGAGGCTCGCATGCAATTGCATGGGTTTCACCCCCTCTAAATGTGACACTGGCAATACATATATTTCTGTAAGAAAGCAGTGCTTTGTTGCTACATTCAAATACGTAATTGTAGAACTAAACACAAAAGTATGTAAATCGTAAGGAAACCTTGTACTTTGTCTGTTAAACTCAAAACTGTAGGCCTTCTTTTAGCATAGACATTTTCTAATAAAACTGTATCCTTGTGTGTTTTAGGTCAACAGAACCTGTAATAAAAAGTATAATGTAATTATATACTTTTATAAAGTAGTTTCATGCTAAAATACTTATTTAGAAAAAGAAGTAATATATAACTTTTTAAGAATTTCATATGAACATGACCCATTGATTACTATTTGCTGGATCAGAGTATTCTCAATGTGTCAGAGTAGAAGTTGTTAGTAATCACTTCAGTTGTTATTCAGTCTTTTGTTTTGTGCTTTTCATATACTAAAATCCCTTTTTTCCACCAATCTTGTGTCTTTTGAGCCTCTGGTCATGGCAATTTTAGATTGGTGATTCATACTGAACTTTGGACAATCAGTTATTCACTATTTCTTCACTCAAGAGGGATGTTGCCTCTTGACATCCAAATCCC
Organism: Limulus polyphemus; assembly: GCF_000517525.1. Lineage (NCBI taxonomy): Eukaryota > Metazoa > Arthropoda > Merostomata > Xiphosura > Limulidae > Limulus > Limulus polyphemus. The sequence continues at coordinate 131,034 of NW_013668504.1, read as the reverse complement.
GCATACATATTAATTTGGCTAACTTAGCTATTTCTGCATATAAAAATAAATTAATATATATATACAAAGTTATTAGAATTTTTAATTTCTCTCTACCTTCCAACTTTTAGTTTTGGTCTCAGATGGAATGATAACCTAGAAGGGTGGGCATAGACTAGTTTCATTGTATGTGTAAACATATATTAAAAAGCTCTGGTTTAAGGAGCGGTGACACTGAGGGTAAGATCTCATGAATGTAACATCCAAATGATTAACAAGAGTGCTGGGAGTTAGGCTTGATACAACAGTTAAAGTAATGAAAAAACACTTTATTATATATATATATATATATATATATATAACATTAAGTATTTATTTCAGTTAATAAATTAGCATACTTTTAGTTTGGCCAGAGATAAATTATGCCATGCACTCTCATAGGACATTTAAGTGGAATAAATGCCAAAAATATTTTCTTTCGGTTTATATATATTAACTGTATTTTCAAAATAAGGAATTAATTTGCTCATTCCTAAGTGTGTCAGTTTAAAAGTGTTACTGATAAGTTTAATATGCATTTGTATTATTTTGCATACTCCAATCAAAGATATAAGATTATAGTAACAAAATCTAAGACACATTTCCACTAAGTATGTGCTAAAAAGAAAAATAGTTTAGACAGCAGGCTTTGTAAATTGTTTGCTCATAAATCAACTTTGTGAATGTTATTTTTCAGTATATAAACAATTATTTTACTGTAGTAAATGTCATGTATATGTGTGAATTGGATAGCTTACATAAATATGATTTCTGGTGAATTTTTGTGGCATTAAGTAATTATCTGATATTAATAATGTTAAAAGATTACTTCATATTAACAATTGCACTTATGCCTATAGGTACACTTTGATGGCCTTCAGCTGGGCTGCTGCACCTGAGAAAAGACCAAGTTTTATTCAGTTGCTTGTCTGTTTCCAAGACTTTTACAATGCTCTAGGGCTATATGTTTGATCTATGTTAGCAATTGCAGTTGGTAAAACGATCTCTCAGGTCAACACAGAGTCAAAGAAAGGAGTAATTTCTGTCTATCATCTATTTTACAGCTTTTATAAGAATGAAACTCTTAGTCTTTAACATTGTATTCTTTGATGTTCTAATTATTAAGTGCCACGAATTTCATGTGCAGAAAAGAAACTTTTGAACCAAAGTGATCAGTGTCGACCTGAGGTAATACTATGGGTCAGACAATGTAACATTACATTTTATACCTAGGTTCATCAATATTAATCTCCAAAAGCAAGGATACATCTCAGTTTGTATCTACCTTTAGAGTTTCTAAGAAAATTGAAGTAGTCTGGTTTTATATTTAAACTGAATAATATCACTAGAATGACTACACAGAGACAAGTGATAGTTTTTATAAAACAATAATTACTTAAGGTAACTTAAACTTATTAACACTATTTCAGATAAGAAAAACTCCAGTTTTACCTGATTATTGCTGTTTGACTGTCCATTAAAAAATCTGTACTGAACTATAGTTTATTTATGTCAGGCATTATGTCTCACTGACTTTTATACTGGTATTGACCAAGCAAGTATGTGTTTGGGTTTCATTGTAAATTGTTAACAGTGAAGTGGTCTTTCATGTCGTATTAAATAACACATATTTAAGTGCTTTACTTACTGAGAGTTTCAAACAAAGTTGTTCAGATTTACTATTCTAATAGACACAATTAGTCCTGATGAAATAACAAGTTGCATTCTGATTTAATTTGAAAGAAGAAATGCCTTTAAAAACTCGTTTTCTTTGAATCTTTTCATCTATTAGCTTTTACATAGTAAACATACATTATTTTATCATCATGTATGGGTCCACTCACTATTTGACCATGCATTATATTTTAGAATGGGAATTGGGCCTTTATTAAAAAATGGAAATTAATATATAAAAGTAACATAAATGTTTTTAGTTTTATCAAATAAAAAATATAAAATCCTTGCTTGTTTCATAATATATTTTTACTCTGAAGAATTGTCACAAAAATAAGGGCATGTTGGATTTCAAGATATATCAAACTCTGTAAACACAATATTTTTCAGTAATCCTTATTTCTAATTGTGCTGTTGTATATAATTATGTATATTTGTTCCCCACAGCCATAAGATTAAGATAATTCTATTAATTAGACCAGTTAGTAAAATATAGTTGAAAATATGAAATGTAACCTCAAATAGAGAAGAAAAAAGTCATAACGTGGTCCAGTATTTTCATGTTGAATCTGTTGTTGATTATACATTTTAGTTGTTAAAGTTTGTTCAAGTGGCTGAGGGTGACATCTGTTCCAAAGGTTTGAAAATTTTTCACATTTGTTAGATGTGTGAAATATTGTTTAAATGTATTTAGAAGCTTTTATGTTCACTAAATGTTTGTATTGAAATGATTGTATATATACTTCATGAAATTCTTGTTCTTTGTTGTTTAGTAAAAATGTCATCAGATGCTTAAAAAAAGCATATCTTGTGAATTAGATATGCTTCTGGAAAAAGATAAAAGCTCTACTTCATTTTTCCAGTCATAAAGCACGTGGATCAAAAACAACTAAACTTCTGTTTATCATTTTTATCTACTGGTGATAAACTGAAATGATGGCTCTTGATAATGTGCAGTATAGTAATACATAACTCTGAACCCTCGTGACCTGTGTGATCATTTTTTTTTTATAGTAGTTTAAACAAATGAGTCATATTTTTAAAACCTGACCAAAACATAAAGTTATCATACTTGCTGATATCATTCTTCCTTTCATCATATAATAAAGAACTTGCTGAAAACAAAGCCAAAACAACAACTGGAATTCTTTTGTTCTTGTTATACAACTTTTGTGATTAATAGATTTGCTTTTTTATTTACAAGAAAATGTAAAAAATACTTCAAACTGGTATGAGATACATGAAGTGCTTTATGTAATATGAAATCATAAACTATGTTTTTGTCATATATTTACTGCATTCTGATATCCTATTCCATAACTGGTTTTCTGGTCCAATGAGCTGTTTAGTGTTTGAAGTGAATAATTAAAATTCTCTTGCCAAAATTCTTAGGATGGTTCTGACTGAAACACAAGTTTTAATGCTAGTCAACGTTTATTGATGGTTTGTGTATCTGTTCTTGACAGCCAATATAACAGCTAATATGTTTATAACCATTTGTAAAATTTTGTACAGCTGTTTTGGTATTTTCATGGTGTTTCTTCTATAGCTATAAAACGCTCAATGAGATGACTTGTCCATTGTATGGTACTATTATGCCAAATGTATAAATATACATATATAAAAGATCTTTGTCATTTTGAATTTGTGTTTGTTATTTTCATACAAAATCTAGTATTTTTTATTTCCTTCAGACCTTGATAAAATAGAGAAAGATATTAAATTCCTAAGCACATTGATAATCTTCATTTCTCATGTGACATTCAAAACTCAACAGTTGTAAAAGTTTATGTACACACATTGTCAAAAAATTAAACACTTTATAAAAATAGATATTTATTTGCAATTAAAAGCTGTCTCAAACAGTGTATGCATTAATTTATACTAAAAAACTGTATAAAAATACAAACATGATATAATCACTTAAAGCTCAACACATAATAAACATGAACTTTATTTAAATTTTGATTCATTATTAAAATATATAGTATTTGAATCTCAGCTATAAAATTGAGTTTTCAGCTTGTTGAAAAAATATTTATAATTTTTAAACTTAAAGCAGTTTCAAATAATGTTCAAATATGATTTTAATTCCAAATAAAGCTTATGTATAAAAATATATATAATATTAATAATTACTATGGTTGAAAAGTAAGCTTACTGTGTACATTATATTGTTACGTCTCCGTTTGTTAATTAACTTTCCGTAACTTCGTTCCGACGAAACTTTAGCGACACAAGTCCTTACTTAATAAAACTGGTTTATTCTTTCCGAATACAACTTTACGATACACTTATTTTCAACAAACGATATAACTCTCAAAGAACGTCTCTTGTGCTCTCTGACTGCAGTTCAATTACTAACTGTCTACACACACCTTACATTATTGCGTCACGTTGTCACCCTCTTATATACCCCCAGCCTACCCTATCTAGTAAATACTAGAGCATTCGCCAAAGTACGGGATAATTCTAGAAACTAGAGGGCGTGAGAATAGTCACGTGATCTCGTCGACGCAACAATATATATTTTGATACATAATGTAACGTTTTGGGAACATGTGACCTAGTATTCCATCTTGGCTGTTCCATCTTCTAAACTAAACGAAAACTATTAATAAATAAATTTTAAAAAAATTCTTAAAGCCAGACCTTATCATTAATCTACTTATCAAGCTTTCTACTAAACTCACTTAAATTTACTGCTCCCACAACATCCAAAGGCAACCCATTCCATAAGCCAATCCCCCTGTTAGAAAAATAAAACTGTCTTAGCTGAAGATGACTCCTACCCTGCCAAAATTTATATTTGTGTCTTCTAGTCCTACTATTCTCACTGTTAAGTATGAAAAAAAATGATGCATGAACACTATCAATTTCCTTTTCAATCTTAAACTCCTCAATCAGATCCCCCCTAACTTCAGAGATTTCAACCTCCTTGTATATCAATCCCTCCATCCCAGGCACCATTCTAGTAACCCTACTCTGAACCCTTTCCAACAATTCAATGTCTTTCCTAAGGTAAGTAGCCCAGAACTGAACATAATATTCCATATGTGGCCTAACCAGTGACCTTTACAATGAAATTATAACATATTTAGACATGTATTCAAAATTTCTGTAAGATACAACCTAAAATCCTATTTTCGCTACCACTAGCAACAGCACACTCTTTGGATGGCTTTATAGACTAATCAACTATTACACCAAGATCCCTTTCTTTCATGACACTGTTAAGGTTATTCCCATCCAAATTATATTTATAATTGAAATTATGATAACCCACATGCATTATCTTGCATTTATTATAATTAAAATCCATTTGCTATTTATTTGCCCAACTCACTAAATGATTTAAATCCTTTTGTAAATCAGCAGCATTCTCGTCACAGCCAGCAACATTCAAGACCTTAATATCATCCGCAAATTTAAGTAATTTATGGACCATTCCTTCATCTTTATCATTGATGTAAGTTAAACAGTGCAAAGGTCCTAAGACTCAGACCTGAGGTACCCCACTCGTGACATTAATCCAGTTTGACTGAACTTATTTATAACAATCCTCTGCTTTCTTCCATCCAGCCACTTTTCCTTCCAATTTGCTATCTTATCCGTCACACCTATAGTTTGTTTGTTTCTAATTAAGCACAAAGCTACACAATGAGCTATCTCTGCTCTGCCCACCACGGGTATCGAAACCAGGTTTCTAATGTTGTAAGTCCGCAGACATACTGGGGGGCCACACCTATAGAGATATTTTTTTACAAGCCTTTTATGTGGCACATTGTCAAATGCTTTCTGAAAATCCAGATACACCAAATCTATACTCTTACCCTCATCTACATAAGCAGTAACATTTTCAAAGAATGTCAAGATTTGTAAAGCAAGAATTTTCCTTAGTGAAACCATGTTGACTATCCAATAAAATTCTAAACTTTGTTAAATGACTTTGCAAAGCATCTTTTATCAGACTTTTGAAAACTTTTCCCACAATTGACGTAAGATTAATGTTATAATTTTTCTACACTGAAAATGTATTTCCGATAAGTTCTTACCTCTTTTCACATAAATAGTTATTCTCGTTCAGTCGTGTCCTCTATATGCAAACAAAAATTATGCATGCCACAAGCCTTTTATCTCCCCTCCATTGGAATTGGCTGATTCCAATGTATCTCTTATGCAAATCATCATGCATTAACCCTTCACCAATATGAGTGCAACATACTCTCATGACACATATGACTCCCTGTATTCGATTCTACCAAACTATCACTTCGAGTTGTGGCAGAAGATGGAAGCACTGGATTACAGTGGGGAGGAAGGGTGAAAGGAGGTAAGTACCTATCAGAAATACATTTTCAGAATAGGAAAATTGTTACTTCGGATATGGTACATTACCTCTTCTCACATAAATAACTAGAATACAACATTGAATAGGTGGAGGGACCGGTGCAAAGGAATAAAAGAAGCATCCGAAAGACATTCCCTGAGATGAGACAGATTCTAAGATCTGATGTGGGGAACAGCACCACTTCTGAACCAGATATACTCTTTGTCCATCGTGGAAAGATATCACATACCGTATTTTTCGGTGTATAAGACGCACTTTTTACCCCCACATTTGACGTCAAAATCTGCTTGCGTA
>NW_013668504.1:117922-124104 GCF_000517525.1 Limulus polyphemus | reverse complement strand
TTATTTCTTATTTTGATGTTTTGAGCTCTTTTTGTGTTTAGAACAATATATACTAATTTTTAAAGTATCAAATTGAATTTTTGTTGAATAAAAATATTTCAAATGCGACTGTAGATTTTTTCCCCCAAAATCTTTGCCTTCAAAATAATGGTGCGTCTTATACACCGGTTAGTCTTATATTCCGAAAAATACGGTATATAGGCAGAAAACAGAGAAGCACATCCAATAGGGAGAGAACTATTGCTGTAAAGTTATCCGAACCATGCAGTATTTATGAAACTCAATCCCAGAAATGACAAAAGTTGGTAAAATGAAAAGGATGTGCCCTAGGTGTAGAGTGACTATGGCATGACAGACTGTACATTGTAAGTCAACTACATCCAAAACTCATGCCACTGGGAACCAACATCCACGTGGGGTAGGATGAGGATCATACCGCCGGCAAGTCGACTACAATCCAAAACCCAGGCTACCGGGAACCGACATCCATTTGGGGGTAAAAACAAGGTTCATGAGACTGGAGGGAATCTAATATCCCCCGACTCATGAACAGGGTGCATGTGAATAAGATAAATTGATAGATTGATTATCCCCTATCATGGCCTTATAATCATTTCTATTTTTGTTTGTATTTCATTAGTCCATTCAGGAAGATGTCTCCATTGTCCACTACCCCAGCAGGTTGGAACTGTAAAATGGTAAGTACTCTCAAACTTTACTAGAAGAAAAGGATGGTAAAACTTGGTGAAGAGGAAAAACAATGCATAAAACAGTGCAATTGGTGACCACAAAACCCTATTTTTAAAAACAGGCCATACCAATTTATTCAATACAGGGTATAGCAGGGATAGATAGCTATTCTCTTCTGCTTTACCCATGTGGTCCATGGGTGTGTACAATTTGGGATGGGCAAACTTATGAAGCAATTCTATCACGAGGATAAACCTACAAGCAACCTTGTGGAATACTCCGTATTTACAGTGTGCATTACGTGACCATGGAATTATAGTATGCAAGTTGACATGGCTTGACAGTATGGATTTGAACAATTAAAAAATACCTGGTCAGGCACCATCTGCCACAGAGTGGAATCCAAACAATGAGCATTAATAAAAAGAAAAGGGCCCCTGAAAAGGAAAAATAAGAAAAACTTACCTAGTCAAAGTCTCACTGAATTCTGATATTTTATAATGGCTACAGGTAGAAGACGATAACCCGAAGAGGAAGAAAACAACGATCTAATGGGAGACGAATGTATCAAGAATAGTCCACTTGCCCGATTGAAGAAGTACCTCCAAAGGACGATGACGATGAAACACCAATGAAAAGGTAAAGTGTTGAATTGAGTGAGAAGACACTCTGAACAAAGAATGGGAAGAAGACGATAAAGAGGAAGAAGCCAATCGAATGAAAAGCCAAACCCAATTGGTAAAGGAAGAAGAAGAAAGAACATAAACAGAGGATGGTTGCCAAGGAAGAAAAAAGGTTGGAACAGACATCACAGTAAGAAGCCATGCAGACAATATAACAGAGAAGAGCACGTACAGGACAAAGAAGTCTATCTAGATCAGGATGAAAACATAGGTGTGCAATGGAAGGAAGGGAAAGCAGCTAAGTGGAGGAATTATTTGATCTGGAGAAAGGAGAAGATATCTGGAAGGATAAAGAGTACATAAAACATCGATGTCAAATCACAGACCACTGACACCCAGAGGCAAATAGGAGAAGGAAGGAAAACGTAGGCAAAGTGAGGCAGTGCAGGACTACATTAATATCCTCATCTGGAAGGGCAGGATACCACAGTGGATGACAAATCTGGAAGGAACACACACACACAGGTAAAGTGTAGGAGAGGTAAATACCTGCAGGATCGGGAAAACGAAAGATGTGGAACAGGATTGCTCGAAAATCGAAGATGGAAGAGACAGATGGATTACTTCACCAATGACCAGAGGAAAACTAGGCATGAAGATGGAGGACAGGAAGGTCTGGATGAATCACTGGTGACTCAGGGTGGCGAAGAAAGGATGGAGACAGAGAAACGGTAACAAAAGAGGAAGATGGAGCTGGAGAAACCACAGCTGAGATGGCCAGGAAAGAGCTATCAGAAGGACTGAACACAGAGTTTCAAGGATGAGCAAAATCATCTGGAGAAGAAGAAGAATGGGAGGATAGACAAATGTGTAGATCTAATCCTAGCTGAAAAAAAAATTATAGCCAAAGCAAGAAGACGAGGAACTAAAGACTAAAACCAAGCAAATTGTGGTTAAGGGACATAGCAAAAGCCTCAATGTGAGGAGGACTCCATTAAAGTTAAAGCCACTGGAAAACAAAAGGACCCCTGAAAAGGAAAAAAATAAAAAACTTACTTATTCTGTTGGATAAATGTTGTCTAGACAGGAATCTGATCCATGACAAGAGTGAAAGAACCCCAGGAACATGCCAAGCAATGATAGGAATATTGAGCGTGTGGGCCAAAAAAGAAGATCCAACATATGAATACAGATGATGGAGAACGGGTGCTGCCCTGGCGATTGAAATAAGTAACCACTGAAGAAAAATCGGAAGGGATCATTACCAGACTATTTATGACCAGATGGAGAAAATGAAACAAAACATGACCTACAGCAAGAAGCTTCAGGACATTGATAGGATAAGACCTCTCAGCCACACACCAAAAACCCTGAATCTCCCAGTTGATCAATATACGACCCTATCCCTTAAGAGATGCATCCATAAAATGTGGAAAACCTGATGAGGAGGAGGAAGCGGGTAAGTCATATCTAACCACAAACGCCAAACTATGACAAGTGTAGGAGGAAGGGTAATAAGAGCCAACAAAGGACCCCTGTGAAATTCCATTGTTAGTGAACAGCGCACGAAAGAGCCCACATATGAGCCTGACATAAGGGGATAATGGCTACCATGGAAGACCACATACCCAAAAGCAATAAACTTCGTGAGCTATAATCGAACTGAAAATCCATTGAACGAAGTCAAAGAGGAAAAGAGTGGGCCCAACCGAGATGTATGTAGAAAAAGAAAAACACCCAAATGGACAATATATTGGATTGGTCGCAGTAAGAATTTCTACAACTTGATTAACATTCCATTATAGATGCTTCAAGGAGCAGCTGATAAGGGTAACAGGCAGACTGATGTTTGGAATTAGCAAACAGTGGCCAGATGACCAAAGTAAGAGGAAAGGGCAACCCAAGAGCATATAAGAGATGAATGAATGCTCTGAAAACCCCTAAAATATACAGGGCCGAAGCAAGTCTAAAGGGCAGTGCACAAAACATAGAAACCATCCCATGAAGAATAATTCAAAGAGAGGGTCGCGAGTGACGAAATATCGGAATATGTAAATAATCATTCGCAACATTCCTCTTTGGCATCGATAAACCTGAAATTAAACTAAGGGTGAGAAACGACTCCAAGGTAAAACTGGGCAGATTAAAAATTAGAATGAGTGAGACAAACCTAATACAGGCCGCCAGTCTCTGGTTTCGCGCGAGGAAAACAAACAGTCTGGGATAAAAACCTGGAGAAAGGTGTAGAACAGATGCAACGGCCTGTAGGGACAGAAAATCTTATACCTCCTCGGACAGACGTAAGCTAGTGGTAGGATCCAAAGTCATGGGGAAGGAAAAGGGTACCAGGGACAAAGGAAGTGGAGAAAGAAATAATAGGACAAGCCCTCTGATAAAACCCGAATAACCTACGGAACTGTAGTGAAAGATCATCAAAAGGTAACAATATAATTTAGTCAAGCTTCCACTGGACCGAATCCTTCTGATTAGTCTCTGGGACTGTTGGCAACATGCCCATCAACGTTGAATAAAACAACGAAATGAGAAAACCCTGGAAGGGGTACAGAGACTGGTAGATAAGGGCCAGGATGTGAAAGGAATAGGGACGTGTCGTGTCTCCAATTGCGACAAACGTGCTTGTTCTGCTTGTTCAGGAGGATTAGTGGGGCAGGTTCAGGAGAAGAAGGTTGGCCCATATAACATGAATCTCACAATGAATAATAGCAAAGAAATCCAACGACTGGTCTCCCCCCACCTGCAGCCTGTGAAAATAGTGCTACAGTTATAACACCTGAAGTGGGAACGTGAACCTCAGAATTCATTGTAGAAATACATAAATCAAACAAAAGTGTTTGATGTAAAATAGGCGAGTGTGGAAGAAAGGACTGGGAAATTAAGTTAATTTAAAAGATTTCTTCAATGTAAAGTATAATAATAAAGAAATCCCACTTCAGAAATTAAACTATTAAAATCACGATTCACACGAAGATTACAAAAATAAAAAACGTCTGTACACGAATACTACCAGAGTCACATGCGTCATGAGAGTATGTCACACTCTTATTGGTGGAGGGTTGACGCATGATGAATTGCATGAAAGATGCATTGGAATCAATCAATTTCAATGGAGGGGAGATAAAAGGCTTGTGGTATGCATAATTTTTGTTTGCATATAGAGGACACCACTAAACGAGAATAACTATTTATGTGAAAAGAGGTAAGAACTTATCGGAAATACATTTTCAGTGTAGGAAAATTGAGTCCAATGGACGGGAGATAAAAGGCTTGTGGCATGCATAATTTTTGTTTGCATATAGAGGGCAGCACTGAACGAGAATAGTTATTTATGTGAGAGGAGATAATGTACATTATCGGAAGGGTTTACAATTATTGGTACAATTGTTATCACCTCCCTTGAAAAGAGGAGTTACATTAGCTAAATTCCAATTCTCTGGTACCTGCTCATTATTCAAGGACTGACAAAAAATAGTAGCAAGTGGCTCACATATCCAATCCTTAACCTCCTTCATAACCATTGGGGAAATATTATCTGATCCAGGAGCCTTATCTTCTTTAACTTCCCAGTTTTTTCTTAACCAGCTCAGAATTAATGCACTCATCTTTTTTAATCTCATTTCCGTCTATCAAATGTTCAAGATGTGGAATACTGCTTAAATCTTCGTCAGTAAAAACCGAAGAAAAAGCAAAATTTAATAATCCAGCCATCTCATAATCCTCAGATTCGAGCCTTCCTTTATCATCCCTCAAGGGTCTTACCCCATCCTAACATTTTGTCTACTCTTAATGCATTTAAAGAAATCCTTACTTTTAATTTTTACATTTTCATCCAGCATTTTCTCATACGTCCTTTCTGATGTCCTAATTTCCTGTTTTACCAACTTTATTGATTTTCTATAATCTTCTAAGTCTCCTGTCATATTAGTCAATTTAAATTTATTAAATTTATGATGCTTTTCTTTAATTTTATCTCTTATACTCTTTGTGAGCCAACCTGATTTTCTGCTTGCAGCTACCCTTTTCTTTCTATTAGGAATATGTTTACATAGAATATTTAAAAATTTATCTTTAAAACTTTTCCACATTTGATCAGTGTCTCCAAGTAATTCAGCTACCAATTCACAACAGATAATTATTGTTGCATCCATTCAAAATTTGCTTTTTTGAAATTTGTAATCCAAATATCATTGTTTCTTATTTCCATATGCAGCAAAACATTGAACCTAATAGAGCAATGATCAATGATCAGATGTTCCCCAGTTTCCACCCTCTCGATCGTTTCTATACTTGAATTTAACAATAAGTCTAAAATAGCATATACAGTAATTTTTAGTCATAGTAATTAAGTCTCAGTTCACACTAAAAGTAAAACTGAATTCAGGTTCACATGAAAATTATGTATACTTGAATTCCTACACTACCTTTAAAATAATAAGTTGTTTTTGAACACGAAACTCGACAATATATTTTAAATGGATTATATGTCTACGTTTAAACAAATATTTCAGACATAATCAAATTAATACTTCCATGTTATGATCAGTACTCTTGCTTTCTTTGACAATGGACAGATAGAAGGATTAAGCATTGTTTTTATAAATTATATATATATATATTGTTACGTCTCTGATCTTTGTTAATTACCCGTAAAAATTATTTCCAAAAAACTTAGCGATACGAGTTCTTTCTTAATTAAAACTAGTTTATTATTTCTCAATTCAACTTTGCAATACACGCTATAATTCACAACGAACGATTCACGCACTTTATTCCGCGCTTGACTCAATTGTCCGTCCCTATCGCGTCAATCTGCAATTATTCATATCTATGCCGTCACTTCTCGCCGGTCTT
>NW_013668504.1:96521-117912 GCF_000517525.1 Limulus polyphemus | reverse complement strand
AAGACCGGCGAGAAGTGACGGCATAGATATGAATAATTGCAGATTGACGCGATAGGGACGGACAATTGAGTCAAGCGCGGAATAAAGTGCGTGAATCGTTCGTTGTGAATTATAGCGTGTATTGCAAAGTTGAATTGAGAAATAATAAACTAGTTTTAATTAAGAAAGAACTCGTATCGCTAAGTTTTTTGGAAATAATTTTTACGGGTAATTAACAAAGATCAGAGACGTAACAATATATATTTATGTATATATATATATATAAGTATTTTACAATTTTGCATTCTCTTCTCTAACCGTAGTTAATCTTCATTTAAATAATGTTTTTATCTCGTTGGTTTTGATATAATGTAAAATAAGTTCTCAATAAAAATAGTCAAGGCTTGAAAAACATTTAAACAAGTGAATATCGGGGAAATAAAATTGTACATGACTGCAAATGAATAGTATTATAAAGTATACTTTTGATGTTATAATTTAGATGTTATTTAGAAGGTGTATGATACTAATAACGTAGGCCTAGAAAGTACTAAGAATATTACTTCAGATTTTCTAGTAAATTCGAGGAGTAGATTATAAATACAAGAGGAAGTGAAGCTTTGAGAGTTGTCAGAAGGGTAAATCATAAGATTTTAAAAATAATGTAGCACTGATCCTACTAAATGACTTAGCCGGCATTCTGTTTATGAATATAAAGCCCAATCTATCATTTGATTCACCACCCTTGTCACTGAACTATATTGCTTTTGGGGAATTCCACCCGTCGTCAGTAACCCCCTCCGAAAAATGCTACATATTATTCAAAACCCTATATAAATATAAGTTCACTGTGGTGAGTAAAACATAACTAAAAATACCGTAGAGGATTTAATTTTAACCTGTAGGGAAATTTATTAACTAGCTCCATGGTTAAAACAAATGCTTTTGAAGGATTGTTACTTTTTAGCCGCGGCATAACGTCTAATACTAATGGCTCTGAGTTTTTTCAAGTACAAACTTTTAACTCATAGTTCCGTCATCTTTTGACCAATTTGAGTTCTACTTAACAGTTTTGGACTCGGGTGGTCAAACCCTTTAGATTGATGTATTTTATCACGCCCAAGGTCTCATAGGTTAATTTACTTTAATCCTGTCTAAAAGAATTTCAATTTGATGGTAGGTTGATAAAGATCCTGATGGATGAGTGATATGATCGAATCGGGTATACTCGCGCCCCACGCTTGGTATTGTTGGCACACAAAAATATAAATAATAAAAAGGTCTCATAGATTAATTTATTCTAATCCTGCCGTAAATAATTTCCATTGCCGCGGCTATTGAGGATTCCATCTTGTTCATCAATTAATTATAATTTTCATTAACATAGGACATTGGCTAGAGGAAATATGTGCAGATAAAATATACACCAAGTTAACATATGGTATGGTTTGTTTGGAATTTTTCTCAAAGCTACACGAGGCCTATCCGTCCCCCATCTAGCAGTGAAAGCAGCTAGTTATCACCACCCACCACCAACTCTTGGGCTATTCTGTTACCGATAAATAGTGGGATTGATAGTCACGTTATAACGCCCCCACGGCTGAAAGGGCGAACATGTTTGGTGGGACAGGGATTCGAACCCGCGACCCTCAGATTGTTTGTGTTTTTGAGATAAAACATTATAATAACTTTAATACTTTTTTGTTTATACATAGTTAATGAATACTGTAAAACAAGACATAAAAATCTCTCATATAACTAACGGCGAAAATTCTTTTTACTATTTAATAAATGCAATTTATATGATGTTATTTGTTGCATATGGTATGTAAAAACAAACTTGTGAAGATTCAATCAAAACTAAAATGTTTGAAAATCACAAAATTTTCTGTTGCGCCAACGATGCTACCTTAATATTCATATCTGATATTTTTAAAAGTTGATATTGCATAATTCAAACAACAAAAATTTGGGAGCTTGATGGGTTTTTATACATGCAATAACTGTTTGTTTATTACTGAGCGCAAAGTTACACAATGTACCATCTATGCTGCGCCTATCGCGAGGGCCGAAACCCAATTTTTAGCATTATAAACCATTAGGCTTACCTTCGAGCCACCTGTTACAGAACCATGCTATCAACTATATGATTAGAATAATATTGTTACGTCTCTGGTCGTTTGTTAATTTTCCGTAGAAATTCTTTCCGAGAAACTTCCGCGATACAAGTCCTTTCTTAAATACAATTAGTTTATTCTTTCTCAATTGAACTTAGCAATACACTTAATTTCCACAGTCACTTTAACTTCAACACACGCTATAATTCACCACGATTCACGCACTTTACTACCGCGCTTGACTCAATTGTCCGTCTCTGTCTCTGCCTGTCTGCAATTGTAATTCCGATTCATTGTCTGGCGCACTTATATACAAGAATAGAGGGCGCTGAGCAAATACTGGATTATTCGTGATGTTCCCCGATCTTTCTGGAACTCATTACGTGTTACCAGCGTCACGTGACTTCCGCTGTCGTAACAATATTCTTGTAAAATCACGATGTTTAGATTTCGCTGTTCTATTTTTCATTGATAAACGGCTACTATTTTTAAATCAATGTTTTTCGGGAGCTTTATCTTCACGAACGGGAACAGTTTTGATTATCCTATATTAAGAAGTAAGTTTGTTAGTGAAAATACCAACCCTTTTTCATTTTGTTGATGACATTTAAAAGTCACGTTTAAATTTTTACGATGAAATATTGTTTGCATTATTAATGAATAGTCAATGTCTGTTTAGCTTAAGTGGAATGTCAATTTAAATATGTCTTATGATTATCTAGTAAATTTTAATTACCTTTTTAACTATATTTAATGTACATGTAACTGAAATAAGTTTGTCTTGTTACTGTGAAGAACAGTCTTTATTAACTTGGTTGTTTGATGTAATTGATTTAGAATAACAATTGACTTCAAAGAATAAATTTCAATACTAAAAATATAAATATGTAATTCACAAGGTGGTGTTCCACTGGTCACGAAGGTCGTATAATTAATACCAATGTGTATTTTTATTGATTTGTAAACTGAAATGAAGTGCGAAAAAAAAATCTAATTTTACGTACTTGCTTGCATAATTTTTGTTTATTATTCAACACGTGTCTCTTAGGGATCAAAGAAGTATCTAATTTGTTCATTTAGCCTATGCAGGGCATGAGGCTCCATTACTGTTGAAAATACCAACACGAAGCTATATTTTTGGGGAGAAAACCCTCAGTTTGCTACAGCATTCTAATTCAAACTTAAACGTTTTTTTGAATATTTTGATTGTAATTCCTCTAAAATGGTTATATAAGAAAGATTAATTTGACATGAAATCACAGTTTTTGATGTGGAATTAACCTTTTTCACATATTTCTTCTTTTTATATCTATGGTATAACGATTCTGTATTAAGAAACAATGTCTTATATATTTTGTAACATGTAGTTTCTCTGTACTTTCCTTGGTGCAATATAACAGACTGTACACTGATTTGGATCTGGTGATTGTGCTATCTAAAGAGAAACGAAATAACTAATTATGGGATGAACACAACTGGCAGGTACTTTGGATGTTAACTGCCCTTCTAAAGGAATCAGAGGATGCTCCAGTACCTTACCTCTAGCACCTTGCATTGTCAGAACAAATAATCATGGCCAAATCCATATTTTTACCTTACAATCAGTACAGAAAGGATCAAAATGCAATTCATCAGACCAAATCACGCGTTTTCAGTTATTCATTATTCACTGTTTGTGCGCTAAGCACCCATGAAACCATATTTCCTGTTTGAATAGTTCTTTGTAGACTGGTTGAAGGAGGCCATATGGTAGTTTTAATATGTCTTTCGTGTGGCATGTTTGAAGTTTTATTAGTGTTAAAAAATATATCAACTGAAAGACAGTCTAACATCTGCTACATTTTACAAGTCTGTTCAAATTGTCTTATCCCTCAGCAAGTTACCAGCCATGGTAGTGCCAGTTTTTCTAGTAGCAATCGTGTTCATTTTTGATTAAAATTGTTGAAAGAATGATAGGTATATTTGAACAGCCAATCAAAGAAATTATACTTGATAATAAAGCTCACGGTGTACGGGCACTATCATACCCATTTAAACGTCGGAAAGACCCTTACTCTTTTCCAGTATCTTATATATTAATAATGATATGTATAAATATATAGGACAAAGCAATCACCTTAAACAACACATGATCAGGATATTTTGCATTATATATACAAACAAATTGTTTTACAAGTGTATGTGTACGTTCTAATAAAATGGCCAGCCAGTGCAGCTTCACAGACATAACTATAGGCTGCACCTTTGTAATTTAGGTTAAAATTATCTTCCAGTCCTTTTTTTTCTTTGTCGCACTGTTATTTTTCTTCTTTCTTTTTACTAAAACACCGTCCTACATTTATTTTTCTTCTAAATGTCTTTCTTTAAAAAAATTTAGGGTTAGGATTGATGAAAAAGGTTTTCCTTTGAATGTTTCTTATAAGAAATAAATAATTCTAGCACAAGTTTCTTAAATTATATTATTCAAATTTTTATTCTATATTGATTAACCCTATGCGCACGGGTGGGGGTCAAAGTGTGCGTGCCCCGACATTGTAGAGAGTGCCATTCGACGTAGTACTAAGAATTTGATGTTAGAGTTATCAACTTTTCATTTTACCCTACATTGCTGATGGGATAGCGGTAATTCTACGGATTTACAACGCCAAAATCCGGAGTTCGATTCCCTGCAGAGACACAGCAGATGGCCCAATGCATCTTTACTCTAACATAACCAAAACAAATACACTGCTGATTTCACAACAATTCGTTTTAGAGCAGAGAAAGTACATAGAGATACTTGAAAAAATTTTAGATATGCGTTTAGGAGGTTATGCAAATCCAATTTTCAAACTACGATAAACAAAAGTATTTTTATTCTTCTCATGAACATGACCTTGCGCTTCCCAGTGGCTCAGCGGTAAATCTGAAGGCATATACCGCTAAAAACCGGGTTTTGATACTCGCATTAGGCACAGCATAGATAACCCATTGTGAAACTTTGTGCTTAACAACAAGCACAAATACACATCACCTTGCATTCCGATTTGTGATTTAAAGTGATTTTGGCATTTCACAGACACATCTTTAGTACAACTTTAGTAACACATCTATTTGTGTGTGTGTGTGTGTATAACAGACTTGTACTTCTGACTAAAAGCTTGACAAATTTCGTGAAGATACACTTCGTAAATTCGGAATTATAACCAACATTATTTTCTAATATGGTGGTCTGATCTCATGCACATTCAGTTAATAACTTCAAAATATTTGTACTTTCTCTGATAAAATTAATATCATAATATTTTGCAATTCTATAACTAGTGCGAATCTATTTCATTTCAGATATATTCAGTTGCTTTAACCTCTGCCGCTGAAGGTGGACGGAGGTAATGTTTTCACCCATGTGTGTGTGTGGATTTGTGAGGAAGATTTCTCGAAAATGGCTGAATGGATTCGACGAAAGTTGGTATATATTTGGACTACGACCCAACTTAGAACTGATTATTTTTGGAAGAACAAAGGTCAAGGTCACAGCGAGGGCACAAAAATAAAAAATCCCTGTCTCTTAACATGGGGACAAATGTTTACACTATTTTTGCCTTATTACTCAGTCAAAGTGATCGGATTTTAATTAAACTTGGTGAACTTATGTTGAATATTATTCCTCATTCTCCTGCCAAAAATGGTGCGTGTCTGTTGATAAAGACGGCCGTACGGACACATTTTCGTATTTTTTGAGAGCCGAATATGATCAAAGCTGCATGGGAGCGGTATACTATAACAGCTATTTCATAAAAGCTTGTGCCTGCTTGGCTCTGTTTCTGTTCCTCCTGTGGTGAAGCTAAGTTCATTTCAAGAGGTGATAAAGAAACTTATACAGGTTGGTATGTGTTAGATTTTATCTTCTTTGTTTATTTTTATTTTGAATAATGTTTAATGTAGTTAATCTAAAGAATTTCGGAATACTACACTAAACCTCTGTTTGACATAAAAGTGGGGTATCACCATGATTTTGGTCTTTTTCTTAATACTAATCCTTGTACTGTATGGACGTTTTAGGAACTCCCCCTTCATTTCAGTAACATGTGGAAGTCATTTACTGAAATAGAATGACCAATGAGTTGGAGACTTGCAATGTGCATTATCGTGAATTGTTTTAATTGTTCACTTATGATATTTTCTTTTTTATGCTCTCCATGTTCATTTTAATACTCTTTTTTTTTGTGGATAATTTTAAACTTACCTGCTGGTATCAGTGGACCTGAATACCAAACGCATACTGCATCGTATTAAGTAATTTTATATTGGCCATGCCCCAACACTCAGTGTAAAAATTTGACTAATAATTAGGTGAAATTGCTCATTTTCTGTGTAAAATACATAAAACGATAATCAACAGTAATTAGCGGGATTATTTGCAACATTGATGACATTTTGTTTACTTTTTGTGTGTGTGTGTGGCCCATTTGTTCTTAGCGATTCTGTAACCAACACAGTAATGGATAAATAAGCAATATGATGCATATATCGTTAGAAAAAATATGTTTAAAGGGATAATGTTTGATACGGACCCTGAGTAGTTCTAGGATTAAGTAAGTCAAACAGCTGTGAAAATGAAAATGAAGATAACCTCTATGAAAATGAATCTAAAATACCACAAATCTATAGAAGAATCGCTGTTATTTATTTATTTATTAATAAAACCTTTGAGATCTTCGTTTTACATATTACTTAATATAGACTTCGTTTATACCACATATTTGAAAACTAAAAAGACGTTAAGAATTTCACCTTTCCTTAACTAGTATAGGATATGTGGTATCTCACATAAAACTAATTTCCCTGCAAGCATCAGACAAGTTAGCCCGCAATAACAACATATTTCTCTCAGGATAACTGAGGATATCACTAGATAACTGAACTAAATCATCTTAGTGTGTGCTAAATTAAAAGAATGAACATGGTTAATAAAAGTAAAATAATCTTTATTATTCAACAGACACAAATATAACATAATGTACATAGTTGCATACACGAAAAGACAGTCGCTTCTACTTGGCTGTGTATAGTTCCGCAGCTTTCTCACCTTCAGGAGTAATCTCTGTAAAAATAAACATGACAACTTGAAATATAATGCTCTGTTGGCAATTTCCTAGTATAATTTAATAGAGAGAACGCGCCAAAGTTTGACAAATAAAGTCGCTTTCATTGTCCTGTTGACCGGGTCCCTCGTGACCTTTAAGCATTGGCCAACTATAACATCACAATCCGCCAAAAAAAAGTATATTCCGTTGTCAATCCTTTTAACGCCAGTGCTACACATATTACTGAAATTTGATGTCGAGGAACCCACTTTTCACAAAATAAAAGTTTGGAGACGGCTTGAAAGTGTAATGAAGAAAACTTTATTTTATATGTGCAACGTTTCGACAAGGTTGTGCCATCATCAGATACAAGTAGTTTACAGAGACACATGAATCTAAATACAGCATGGAACAAATAGATCACACGATCGGGGATTCCTTAACAGCTTAGTAAAGATATCTTGGTACCCTGAGGTGTTGGTTTAGAGTAGGGTTGTTTTGTTCAATTAAGATAGCTTCCCTTATTTCGCGGCCCGGCATAGCCAGTTGGTTAGGGTGCTTGACTCGCAATCTGAGGGTCGCGGGTTCGAATCCCCGTCCCACCAAACATGCTCGCCCTTTCAGTCGTGGGGACGTTATAGTGTGACGGTCGATCCCACTATTCGTTGGTTAAAATAGTAGCCCAAGAATTGGCGGTGGGTGATGATGACTAGCTGCCTTCCCTTTAGTCTTTCACTGCAAAATTAAGGACGGCTAGCGCACATAACCCTCGTGTAGCTTTGCGCGAAATTCCAAACAAACCATACCTTATGTTAACTTGGTGTATATTTTATCTGCTACACGAGGGCTATCTGCGCTAGCCGTTCCTAATTTAGCAGTGTAAAACTAGAGGCAGATAGTCATCACCACCCACGCTTGGGCTACTCTTTTACCAACCGTCACATTATAACACCCCCACGGCTGAAAGGGCGAGCATGTTTGGAGTGACGGGGATTCGAACCTGCGACCCTCAGACTGCGAGTCGAGCGCCCTAACCACCTGGCTATGCCGGGCCCATTATGTATGTGAGCAATATGCCGCTAAAAGACCCAAATCATGGGTTCGCATCACAATTCGCGGTCGATGTTGCGGTCTGGAAAAGTGCCCCCACCCCATCCATAGCAGCAACAAATCTACAACCATTATTACATAATATAGAAGAATACTGTCAAAAAAATCGAATAGAAATAAACGTCCCAAAAAACCAATTACTAACTTTTACAAGATTAACAAAACACAAAAAAATACCCGTCTAAACTATACATGAATGGAACACTTCTCCAGACTACAACCTCTGCAAAATCTTTAGGATTAACCTTCGACCCAAAACTCACTTGGGTAAAACATACAAATAATATATTAACAAAAATCTAGGAGCGCACAAATTATGAGAGAAGTCTAACAGGCAAAAACCAGGGAACATCACCTGACAACGTTATTAAAATATACAAAACATATATATACGTCCCATCATAGAATACGCCTGCCCTGCATGGATAAAATAGCTCCCAAACATATAAATAAACTACAGTCTACACAAAACTCACTTATCACCACAGCATTTTAAGTCCCCCCACAGTACCTCATTAAAATTTATTCACAGATATGCAAACATACAAACAATAGCTGATAGACTCTTGCATAATACTCTAAATTAGTTTGCGAGAAAATGGCAAAAGAATGGCTTACTCTGTGAACTTGATCACAAATACATACATGATGGAAGTAGACCTAAGCACCTCTCATCTGTAAACATTTATTTTAGAAATAAGGATGTAATAAGGCCACCTTCTACTAGACTTTAAACCCAACACTAGCTAGACTAAGAATAATACATTTAAAAGGTATTTTTATGTAAAATTTGATTAGTTTCTAACTTCTGAAATGTGTTGTTTGCATATATGGAACTGTTCGCAAAATGTAAGACTGTACAATACTGAACTAAGAGATATGATGCACAGCACAAGAATGAAACTGTAGATATACCTACATGGACATTCCCTGAAAGGGGTCGGAGCAAGTGCGATTTACTCCGATCCTCATATCGCATCTACATTAACATTCATCAGTAGAAAAATTACAGTTCGGAAAGGAGGAAGAGGTCATCTTGAACCTGACTCTCCCTGGTCTATCAAAAGACCAAAACACCGATTTTGAACTGAAGTGAAAGCGTTTGTTGATGCTATGGTTATTTGAGTTGCAATGATGGTAAACATGGAAAGATTTTTTTATATTCGGTGAACCTGATTTCCACTTTTCTTCCAGTTTCTCTGATGTTGAATTCTGGACAGTTATTGCCTTTTATTTTATAAATTACGTTGGTATTGTGTGATTCCATATAATTTTTACTGAATAATGATTTTAGTTTAGAGTCGGGTTTTTGAGTGAATTTGACGCCAACGTTAATTTTATGTTTAATGGCAAGTTTTCTCCAAGTGTTGGTTAATTTTGAACTGATTTCAAGGGTGTTTGGTAAACTTCAGTGTAATGTTGTGTTATTGTTTGAAGTTTCATTTACTCAATCAAACTCAAAACAAGAAAAGTTTTAGTTTAATCAAAACTTACATTCATAAAATATAGCCATCCTTTTAATGAGTGATATAATATATTCCATTTTTAAAAGGAAGAAGGTAGTTAATTTGCCATATTAAAACGCATTATCTAAACAGAAAAATGTATACAAAAATCAATAGTTTATCTGTGCTAACATCGGTAGATAGAGCTTTATTTATTACAGGCTGTGTGCTGGTTTGCATGTTTACCGTTTTTATCGCTTCTCGGTGACACAGCGGCATGTCTGGGGACTTAGAACGCTAGAAACCGGGTTTCTATATCTGTGGTGGGCAAGCACAAACAGCCCACTGTGTAACTTTGTGCTTAACTACAAACAAACACACATAAGGTGTTTTTATCGTTGGAAAACTGAAAACTTCGAAACAACTTACCAGGATTAGCAGCAGTGCTAATTTATATATTTTTTTTTTACTTTGATATTATAATGGGTATTACTATTAGTTATCTGTATCAGATTAAAGTTAGAAAATATTTAATCTAATAAAGTATAGATGTCACGTAACCTAATAATACTACTGCAATTTTACAATATTCGTAGGTTATTACTTGAATTGAATTTTGAAATGCTGAAAATTTCTAATTAATTTATCAATAGGCTTAATCAGTTATAAGTTATACTCACTCAGTTATGCTATTACTAGTATTAGTAGTGGATTTGTGAATGTGGTCTCTGTTCGGACAAACCCAAAAATAATTTATACTTTTGAGAAAAGATGATGGAAATAAATGAAAAATATTGGGAATAGAAAAAATTATTTAATTGTGCATTTGAAAAATAAAAATCTTGAAAATGATTTTCATTTCTGTTGATAATTTTAATTACGGCTCTGATTAATTTTTCATTGAAATTTGAATTCAAATAAACAGTTGAGTAATTTTTACTGTTTGACATACTTTTTACACATTTTTTTCTGTTATTCTTCTCAAAAGTATAAATTATTTTTGGGTTCTTAATAATATTATTATTAGGAACGTAGGAAGAGATTTCAGTAACTAATGACGTTAATAAACAGGTGTATGTGGTGGTGGAAACACAAAATTTAGAAAGGAGGTATTATTTAGCTCCATTGTAACTTTTGCTATTTTTATTTGCTCTATGAAAATATATGGAAAATTATAATGACTATATTTAGTAATAAAGGATTATTTAGTTTTAAATAGTTTTTTTTTATTTGAAGCATTTTTGAGATGTGAGAAACTAAATCAAAATTAACTTCGTCTTCCTATTCAAAAATTCAAGCATTAGATCCTCTTTATCATATTTTAACTCTACCTCTAAATGAAAAACAAGCGGTCCTAGAGCCTAAATTTAGAGTTATTTTTACTTTTATTCTTAATTCATTTAATTTTAATCTTTGCATCATGGTTGAAATTACATGCTTACACTCATCTTGAACTTGAACTGAAGCATTGATTGCAATTTCAGTAGCATCCAGACTAAAGTTTAGCATACTTACACTTTAAAATGAAACAAAAGAGGTAGTTTCCAATATACTATCCAGATTATTTAAGAACATATGGATTTAGATACAGTGTTAAAAATGTAATTTGTATTTTTAATTTTATTCTTGGTTAGTTGTTTTTGAGCTAGTTGTTATGTGTATACTGTAATTTATTGTAATGGCCAGATAACATATATCTACATATCTTACTGACATGCTCTAAACAAGTCACCTTTCGGCTTAACAAAATGGACCAGTCAAACTATATTATTAAGAAACTGTGCTTGTCAACCAAACACAAAAACTAATTCCAAAATGCATATGATGAACAAATACAATGTTGGTTATTTTTACATGTCACTGTATTAACATTTAAAATTTTGTTTTGGCAAGATATAGTTTTGACAATAATATCTTAAGTTGATAATTGTACATTGGAAAAGTCTTCAATTGTTCTTTCTTTATTTTTTTGCCATATTTTAATAATCATTTGTTACTTTTCATGTGGTATCATGAATATAGTATAACAGGTTCCTGGGCCATTGGATTTATATTAAATCCACTCTGATTATCTTCCAAAGAAAAAAAGACAATTGGTCAGTTATAGACTGGACCAAATTTAAAGGTTTTGCTTAATTTTTCTGTTTAATGTTAGAATATGACACCTCTCTATGTTCTAAACTGTAGAGTCAGCCACTTTCACGTTGTCAAATTTTTTGAGAATTTGGAAGGTCTATACAGATAACAGTTTAATTTTTGATAAATTTTATGAATTGAAAAATAAATAGTGGCATATTTAAAATTTTTATTATCTAAGAAACTTGAAATTTAAACATAAGTCATAATATAATTATAAGGAATTATATATATTTTTTCAGTATATATATATATATATGCACATTGAAGATTTATTAAATAATTTTCTTAGTGGGATATACAAACACATGGTTAGGTAGTATCCTCAATATATATATGCAACTTTAATAACTTGTGATAGTTTAAAAAAAATGTAGGGATATCCTTGACTAAGTAAAAAAAGATTTATTATTCATAAAGAATGACTTTTGTTTATTATTTCTCTTTTATTGTGTTTATTGTCTATGGCAAACCATTTTATATAAATTCTTTCTAAGACAGTTTTCTACCCACCAGTAAGTTTTTTCTTTTATGCCTTTTTCTATATATTTTACAGAATCTGTGCTATGGCTATCATAACTTCATATTCATGTAGGTTAGAACAAAGTGAACATGTAATATTTTAACATGAAAGAAACAAAAACAGAACAGTTTTTGTAAGTACACCTTTCAAATACTGCTGTATATGTATGTATATTTTTGCCATCTTAGGTTTGCTTTCAGTGTTAATTTAAATGACTATAGTTTATGTACCTGTAGGGCATTTCTCAAAGCCTTTTTGTGTTTAGTTACCAGTATTTCTGGTAAGAATATGGAGCCTTAACAAGATATATATTTATGCAAATAAATGAATATATGTAAAAATGCATGATATATAATACTGAGGATATCCTACATTCATCAAACCTTGCTAATCTGCTTTCTTCTTTGACAGACCTCTGGGCTCACCTTTTTAACTAATCAGCAGTGACAATTTTTAGAACTGTGATTTTGACCATGTTAACTAAGTTTAAAACAGACTTTTCTATAGGACAAACTAAGTGGTAATATTATTGTTAAATAGACCTAGAAAAATTTAGGCAACAATAGAAGTTAAATAAGTAATAAAATGTAAACAATTATATTTTGAAAATTGTCTGTACTTTTTTTTAGATCATTAAGTTAATCTCAATATTTTCTGGTGAATAATGAATGTACACAAATAGTTTGAAGAACTGATTTTATCATTAGCTTATGTGCATTTCTGTTTTTCCAATGTGCAATGTGAACATTTAACAATTTTTTTCACAAAAGCTTGTCAGAAGTTTGATTTTGGGTCAGCTAGTGTGTTCTATTATTCTGTGGTATAAATTTCTTTGTGTTTCCGGTATTTTAAATTTTTTTAATTTATAAAAATTATGAATAATCCAACAACAAATGATAAAGAACAGATCTATTTCTAAGGTACAGCCAAATATTAAATTTCTTTGGGTGCAAGTGACAGTTTGAAAGAAATTCTAAGTTTTACACTGAAGAGTACATGACTTAATCTGACAGATAAACCTTGAGGTTACTTGCCAATTCTTCAGTGTACAAATCTGAAAGCTTAACATAGATAAATGATCTGAGTATTTTTTCCCCACAAATTATTGTGTGGGGAAAATAGAATGAGGCATGAACACAGTAAATAAAGAGAATGTGAATAATGGCAAGGAGAGAAACACTTCAAATATATTGATTTATCTCAACTTCAAGTTCTAAACTAACCATATGTTGTGTCACTTTTTTGATATTGTCTGTCATATCATTCTTTTTTCAGCAATAGCCCTCTTAATTCTATGTATGACTAATTAGTCCCATAACAGTGCTAGTATGATCTCGCATACAGACTATTGAATGTTTCAGTAGAAAGTACAGGTTATTTATTGTTTTTAAATTGGTACAGCCCCCTTTTTTTTTTATAAGAAAATGTATATGGCTATTATATCTTTTTATGCCATTTACCCATGCTTTTAGTTTTTAGCCAGTATTTTGTGTGATTCATATGAGGCTTAATCAACAATTGATTGTTACTATTCTTAAGAAAGGTTGTTACCTTCTGCTTATGTGTGGACCCAACCTCTTCTTAATCTTGATGACAGCTTTTTGTACATATAAAGGTAAGTCAAAATATCTTATTTTAATATCTGTAGAAGTAAAATTAATTCAAATAAGATATTTACCTCTATACACACACTATTCTTCACCATACCTGTTTACAGTCTCTGAAGAGTGAAGTTGTTTACTTTGTAGTCACACAAAAACTGTTCTGAACACATTTAGAGATAATTGGCTGAAATGGTTATTTCATACATGGAAGTGTTCCTGTAATTAAAAGTAATGATACCACAAATAATGTTCAGGAATGGAGAGACTTAGTTTGACATTTGAGATAGAGGATAAGCTATTTATACATATAGAGGTAAACGGTGCTATTATAGCATGCGGTCTAGAAAGATATTTACACTACAACGTGCAGTCTACACAGATTCTACCATTTTAACATTTGTTTATTTTCAATTGGTGCCATTTATTATAAATAATGCTTTTAAACTAATAAAGTACAAAATACCATTACATAATGTTTTGGGGGCAAATATAATCAGAATGAAATAAATTCAAACAATCAAAACTAGCACAATTATAACCTAAATTTAAGTTACTTATTTCAAACATGCAACTTGTTAAATTATTATTATTTGCTAAACAAAAATGTGGATAGATATGAATTGTTTTGTAAGAAATTATGTTTTAGTGAACCATTAAAATGATTGTATCTGTGTAGACTGCATGCTATAGTGTAAATATCTTTGTAGATTGCATGCTGTAGTAGCACCAAAGTATACTTATATTTGCCATTAATTTTAAGTAAAATAATTAGAATTTAAAATAGTTTTTTGTATAATTCAGTGTTTGTTTTATATGTTAGGACAAGCAGTCAGGTAATAACACATAGTGTGGGGTGGTAGTTAGATGTAGTGTAATATTTAAGAATTATTGTATTTCTAAATAAATTATTTACTTCATATGTCTATCATGCTTTTAACCCACAGTAACCCATGACCATGATGTACAAAGGAGGAGAATATTGTTATTCATAGAACTAATAAGCAACCCTTACCTTTTTGGATCAATCCAGAGATGGTGATGGATAATGAGAGAGAGAGATTTGTATATGTGAACAATGGCCAAAGTTTTTTGTGTTCTAGTATTTCACCCATGTTGGGATTTTCAATTGACAAGGTATGTTACTCTGTACTAATATATTTTCTCTTATTCTTGGTACCAATGCTATTCTACATTGCTCTATTGTTGGAAACATTTTTTTTTCCTTGCTAAGATTTTTATGATTGATGTGTATCTTTTCTAACAGAAAGTTATATAAGAATAGGTAGAAGTGAAATAATTATTAGATATACTTATTCAGTGGTTTACAAAGCACTTGGTTATTATGATCAGAATCACTTTAAATAAATTTCATTTACTTGCATGACCTTGCAGTAAATTATGTTTCCCAAGTCCTTTACATTTTTAACTGTCCATGTAACAAAGACCCTCTGAACAATTAAGAAGCTAATATGACTTCTTTAAATGTAGAATAAATTTGATTACTCTTCCATGTTCTACACTTTATGTTGCTTCTGTAAATTAGATCATGTTTTTATGTATCTTGGGTTAAGATGTAATCATTTGCACAGTTTTCAGCATCTAACATTATACAATTAGTCTGTAAATGTCAGTAATTTCATGCTTCTTATTGAAAGAGAAAATGTCTAAACTGATATCCTCTAATTAAATGTTTATAATAAAAAATTGAAAAAAAGAGAGATAGGGAATGATTTGGAGTGCAGTGTAGTCAGTAATGAAGAGGATATAATACCTGGGATAGTACTGATGAAACAGATCAAATCACAAAGTTATCGAAAAGCATATTTTATACTGAAAACTGGTAATGTTAAATTAGAAATAAAATACTTAGATTTTCAATTTTTTTAAGAAACTTATAAAGTAATAAAAAATAAAAATAGAATAAATGCTGCTTATCTGGCTTTAAAGTAAACATATCAGAGTGATATAGATTAGTTATACCATTTCCTGATCAAGATCAGAACTCCCAACCTATCAAGTTATTTACTCACAATATTATTATAATTTCTACAAAAAATAAAACTGATTAAATATTTTAATTCATGTTTTGTAGCAGTCAACCAACTTGTGATGATAAGTTTATTTGCACAAATACTGTTCTTATTACTTTAATACTTGCTGATTTGAAAGTAAAGAATAGACATTGCAACATATATTTTCTAATGGAAGATTAAACAAGATGATGAAAACTAAAAAGATGTATGAAAGATGTGAACCTACCATTTTATAAATCAGGTTAACTTGAACTTGCTATACTAGAAGATATGTTTAACAAATTTTACTGTTGTATTCTAGAGCTGAACACTTTTCATTTTCTTCAAATATATAGGTGAATAATCCTCAATCAGTTATAAGTATTTTCAAGCCTCAGAAGTTGGAAAATACTTTGCTGACCATTCAACTAAATGTGGCATAAAATCAAAGTGTTTGTACAAGCTTTGCTGATGTGAAGTATTACAAAGCAAAATAGCATGTCTTTGATTTTCTTACAGAATCATGTAATAATCCATTAATTTTAGCAAGGATACATTATCTTCTTTCAGTATCTATGTATTTTAATTCTTTCTAGCAAATCATAAACTTTTTTTCTGTGTATGCTTTTCTTTGCTCTGATATTTCACAAATCCATTTCAGAGTTTATAGATAACACTTAGAATAGGTGATGTCATGCAAAACATAAAATTCATGTATGCAACTTGTCAAATGTAGTATGAAGAAGAAAACGTTTTTGTGAATAAATTCAAATTATCATTTAGAATTCTTTGCTGATAAATTACTTAGGAAGTGATTAAGTGAATGTAAGAAATGAAGCAGCAAAACATTTTCAGTTAGAAATATTCTTTTATGAACTTAGTATACAGTTTTTTGGAGAAATGTCACTAAAATATTTGTTGATATCATATATGTCTTGTTTAGACTAAAAGCAAATGTCAAATATAAAATAAAACTCTGTACAAGCTTTGAAATGTTTCTTAAATGAATAGTTAAATAACTATTAATTCGGTAATTTAATTCATTTTGGCAGATTGGACTGATACCGATGACCAACAAGTTTCTTATGAATTGATTGAGGATATTTTTCAAGTCACACGTTATTATTTTGTTTACCAAGTCACATTAGTATGAAGATATCAAGTAGATAAAAAATTAATTTTAAGACATTGAATGAATAATAATTTCTTTCTGGTTGTTTAATGTACAATCACATTATTCACATGATTTAAAGCTGGGCAATTAATTGATATAATTGACTGCCTATGAGCATCTAATACATCAATTAGCATCACCTAAAGTAATTGGTTAATTGAAATTATGAATAAATCAATTAATGTCATTAAAATAATCAACTAATCATGATAGCATTTCTGGTTAGTAATGTTTTCAATTATTCCAACTATTCAGTGTCTAAGTGATCAAAATATTGACATTATGATTTCTCATTATTTTCAATGATTCAAGTTTCTTCAGCTTGATTGATTAGTATCAGAACTAATGAAAAAAATCAAAATTATATAGCACTTATGAAGTGAAATCAGCAGATAAGTTTTGCATGGACATCCATAAGTGATTTAAATCAACTATGTTATCTTGTATCATTTTAATAAGTTCCTGTCGTTTTTGTTTTTTTTTATGGTTATCGTTTATAAACTTGATGTATAAAATTGTAGTTAAATATGATGAGAAATCACATTGTGTTTTAGTTCAGTAATTTTAAATTGTCTTGAAAGTAGTAACTAAATAATATTATAATACATTCCACCTCCTTATATTTTGCTAAAAAACAAGAAATTGAAAGGAAATTTTTTTGTCAGAAAAGATAAACATTGCAAGAATTAAACATTCTCGTCAAATGACTAATTAAAGTTGTACACTGAGAAAAATCATCATTATAAGAAAGTCATTAGAAAAGTACTATATTTTACAGTCTTTGTTGTAAACCTGACCTGTACTTATTCTCATTGTTAAAAGGGTTCATTAGTGTCTACTTTAAAGAATGCTAAGATAATTAGTTATATATTTAAGAATTTCAGTATTTCTGTTTTTTTAATATTTTTACTATTTTTGTCCTAGTTATATGTGAATCAAATCAGAACATCTTTATCTAAAAATTTGTACTTGTAGCTTCACAAGGGAGGAACCAGATGGAGCTAGAAGAGGCAGAGCTTGTTAGCACTGTAAGAGTGGACTGTCAGTTTTTAGTACCTGGTGAAACCTAAATTCTGATGAAGTTTGCAGCTGTTAAAACTGTTCTATTATCTGCAAGTCATTAGGAGGTAGAAAAGTTGGAAGTGCTTGAAATATTTGAATTGTATTCATTCTCTCAAAACTAGTGAAGTTGCTGTTGGAATAATGGATATTAGTGGGGGCACACTCTTTGATGTACTTGTAAATTTGTAAAAAAAAATAATTCAAATAAATGAAACAAGGCTCAAGCTCTCATTTTTGCTCCCCATTCTCTCTATACAGCTTAGCTCAGCTTTCATTTTATTGGCTTATTAGGTCAGAAATTGATTAAGATTTTAAAATCCTGTTAAGTCTTGATGTTTTCACAAAATTTTGATTTATTGACAGTGTTGTATAATGTTAAAGCTTTATTGTCAGCTAGAAACCAGTAAAGTTACTTGTTATATACATAAAAGGGCAGCATACTGTTCTGTGAAGTTGGAAATTTGTTTTTTAAAAAAGTGAAACTAGGTTTGGATGAGATTCCAATATATATCAAACTGTTATGAATGCTATGAAATTCTGTTTCTCTCTCATTGATTATTAAGGTTTTATAAAACATGTATCCAGTATTATAAAATGAGTATTGTGACTACTGCTCATTCATTTTGTGATTATTGATAGATTGGAAGAGAAATTCCATCACCCTCTCTTCCTCTCCTGCAGTAAAATTTACAGTAATAAAACAGCTTCTTTGTAACCTGAATCTTTCACTTTAATAAGATGGTTTTGTTTACTATGACTTTTTTTTTTATGAATTCAACATTTATGAGTACTACTAACATTAGAATGAAATAGCAAGAATTATTTAATGGTTGGTCTTCATTGATTTGTTGACCAGTTACTATAGGTGTGTAATAACATGATCATTTTGAAAGAAAGGAATTAAAAATGAATCCAAGTAAGGGAAGCTGAGATATTATTTGATCATGTACATATAAAACCTCTACTGAGCATGAACAAGTAGGATATGGGACTATTTTTATACTAATCTAATAATTACTCAGACTTGCCATTGTTCATGTGGATGCTTGATTAGATTACCAAAGTAATATTGCATTACAACAACAACAAAGTATACAAGGGTTTATTCCATCTCTGAAATCAGATATTTTTTATACATGCTGTATTATGTCTACTTACTACAAAAGCTTGTTGCAATATGATTAAAAGATCAGAGTAAACAAAAAAAAATAGCAGGCTTTTTATCTAAAGACTGTTGAAATAAATCATCTCAGGTAAATCAGTAACCTTTACTGAAATAACTTATTGAATATTTAAGGGAATTGGTGAAGTTTATATAAATTATTCTGAAACCTTTATTTTATTACCAAATGTTAATGATTCAGTTTTAAATAGTATTTTATAATTACATTAATGTTTTATAACAGTTTCAAAATCCACTAGAGTAACCATTGCATCAGAACACTGGATATGATGGATACAATGAATTACATTTATCCAATGTGACTGAGGAGTCCAGCATTTGCAGCTGCCTTTTTTCTGTCTTCTAGCAAAAAACTGTAAAAGAAAGTAAATTTACAAATACATCTCAATATAAGCACACATCAAATAAAAATCTTGCTGAGTTACGTAATGATCATTTCAAAAATTACATATATTTAAAACCTCAGATCTTAATACTAACCAGACCTTTTTTTTTTAGTATTCATCTTTCAGAAATTGTGTTAATATGCTTTAACCTTGTAAATATTCTGATGTTATTTTGATGCAAATTTTAAATTAAATTAAACAGTAAAGATGTGCTAATCCATAAATGTTACAGTCAAATCCAACTATTCAATTAGAGCATCTTAATATTCTTATGTATCAACTTTTGTATATTTAGACTTTATGGTAAGTGTAGTTACTTAAAGCAGATTCAAGGTGCAAGGGACTCCTGTGGGTAAAGCCACAGGACAGGGCTGAAAAATATATTGTTTATTTGAGCTGTAATGGGATGTGTTTTGAAATGATTCCTTGCAGTTTTAAGTATTTGTGAGGAAGGGTAAGTTAGTGTGTGTTACATGGGTAAACATTAATTAATGGAGAATGGGGCTGTTGAGTAAGTTTGTAATTGTTTAATCACTTAAGTAGGCTTTAGAATGCCTGTCATTTTAAAATATAAGTTTACAAAAAGTTTATGAATGAAAAAGTAGTCTGAAGTTCTTTATTTATAACAGAAGTTATCAATAATTTCTGTTTCTTAACCTCAGGTGTCACATGGTGTAGTAAACAGATACTTTAACAGCAGTATTGTTTTGAGCCTATAAAATATACTTATTTTTCACTTTATAAACTTCCTCCATACAGCAAGTCTTGTGTTATCTCCAGTAGGCTAAAAATTTATAC
This sequence comes from Limulus polyphemus, assembly GCF_000517525.1. Lineage (NCBI taxonomy): Eukaryota > Metazoa > Arthropoda > Merostomata > Xiphosura > Limulidae > Limulus > Limulus polyphemus. The sequence goes on along the minus strand of NW_013668504.1, from coordinate 97,317 downwards.
CATTTTTATTTGCAAGTTAATGTTGAAGTACAAAGTTCAACTAACATTTGTACATAGTACATGACAAGTTTCAAAATTAACCAACCCATTAGTTAGGACAAACAAACAAAATTGTTCTTTGTCAGTCTTCATTAGTTTTCAACTGTGATATTTCTAATATACCAGCAAATTTATTAGGGTATAAACCACTCAAAATATGAATTTTAAAATTATGTAATTATTTCTCTAGTTAATATTGACTATAGAAAATAAAATTATGAATAATGTGTAGAGAAACATTTCTTATTACTCTTAAGTAGAAAAAAGAGTAAAGCAGTTCCAAATCTCAATTCACAAAACCTTCAAGACGTTTGAATACTTTAATTTAGTGAAACTCTAAATTCATTGTTGTTCCTGTATATGGTAGTGTTCAGTTATGCATACAGTTGCTTGTGTAGTTACAACCTTTTTTAAGCAGAATTTAAAAGAAAAATGTATACCCAAGATGTACTAATGAAATATATTTGTTAATTTTCAACTCTGGTTTTAGGAAACTTTTCCCTTAGTTTTGATTATATTGTGTTTCCAGCTTCTCGACCACAAATTCTTTGTTAGAGGTGGTGTTTCTGATGTTTGCTGGTTACAGCTAGATGGAATTTGCTCCCTTGTGAAACATTATGGGACAAAACTTTACCAAGTCAGTGAAGCACTGCGGTTGTTGAGACAAAGTGATTAGTGAGGTAATTAAGAGTCTTCTTCTTCACTTACCTTACCCATGGGCTTATTCAGTCCTTAACTGTAATTTGTTGGTAAGTTT
>NW_013668504.1:89567-96500 GCF_000517525.1 Limulus polyphemus | reverse complement strand
AGTGATTAGTGAGGTAATTAAAGAGTCTTCTTCTTCACTTACCTTACCCATGGGCTTATTCAGTCCTTAACTGTAATTTGTTGGAAGTTTTTATGTTGTTTTCTTGTGTAATTATTTAGTATGCTATTTTAGTTAAAATAATGATAAAAAGTAATGATAGTAATAATTTAATTAACTTATGATATGTTAATATTTACCAGTATCCATTTGAAGTTTCTGTGTTATATGTGGCTTGTTGAGGTATAGTTATGTAACTCGCATAAATTCTATGTAAAAGCTATTCATTTGTCTTCTCAATATCATTCAATAAATGATATTTCTTTCAGTCTTTGTTTTAGCTGATCTAATTAAATAATTCTTAGAATAAATTAGCTTGCAGGATAACTGTTAGAATAAATTGTTCAATATAATGATAACATGGTAAACTTAAAACATTTTCTGTAAATGTATGTGTATGTTTGTAATACATATATACACGTTTTGATTTTTTATCATGACGATAATTAACATATGAAATACAGCAAAACAAAAACTGACACATGACTGTATCTTACCATGAACTGGGATTTTATTTTCTACAAAATACATGTTTTTGCATATATTAACATCAATAGTTATACATTTATCAGAATATTACACTTTACATAATTACATGATTTAACACCAACTTTATTATAACTAGAAAATTAGTATATTAATACTTAATACTTATTTTTCCCAAAAAATAAAAAGTCTTGATGTACACAGCTTACCAATAAGTATTTAGAATATTTTTTTTATATTAAATAAACAAACATGAAGCAAAGAGTAGAAGATTACCATTAGTAGTTAGAAGATTTGTCCTTTGCAGTATTTAAGGCAGGAACACAGTTATATATCCTATTCATAAGATATGTAATCTTGCTTGTGTGATTGCACCTCCACACTGTGTGTTAACTTGGATGAGAGTGTCCCTAGATTTTGGAATCCTTGCACAGAGAACAATCAAGAATGGACCATACATTCCCAATAAATTTCATATTTGGTGGTTGGTCTGGCTATAGGATAATATTAGTGTCCTGACCTTTAAGCCATTGACTTGCAATTCAGGCTTTATGAGCAGGAGCCCCATCTTGCATGAAAACACTGTCTTATCTTGACATAGACAGGTAGAAGGTATTGGTCAAGAACTGTGATGTATTAAGCAACAGTAGTTATCTCTTTGTAAGCCATCAGTTGTGATCATCCAACTGCCCAAATGACACTTTACATGAAAAACAAAAATATTGTCATATTTTACCATGGCTTGCAGACAGTTTAACAAAATTTTTTGGAAATATATTTGCTAAACTCAGATGTATCTACCACAGAATAATGAAAATTCTGACTCATAAAAGAATGTTAATGTTCCAAAGGGCAGGATTTTCTGAGAGTACATGTCATGCCTACTGCTGTTGACAATATATTATTGCCTGAAGTAAGGAATGACTTCTGACAAGAAAATCTGTTGTTATAATCTATGGTATAGAAATAGCTACTGATGGTATTGGGGAATATTTGCATCTGCTCTATAACAGTAGATACCATTTGAAATGAGTTATTCTGTTCACAGAATGAAGAGTCTATTCTGTAACTTGATGCACCATTGTTTTCTGATGCAATTAGAACTGCATTTTCATCTTATTCACTGTGGACAGTGGTACTGCAAGTGACTTGGTGACTTCTCCCATTGTCCAACTAAGCAACCTCATGAGAATATGGTTAATTTCATAGGTTTCTGTCATTTATGGTATGGCTGGTATGACTTTAATAGCTTTCCATTTTTGTTTTCTATGACCTAAAAATAAGGTATTAAAATAATGATCATGTTGATTAGGACCAAAATAAAATTGCCTTAACTCAGTCTTCATTTGTTTTCAAACATATACCAGCATATTGTATAGTCTATGTATGCAATTTTGTGTGTTTTACATATAGAATATCCACAGTTTATTATTGACTGTAGTGGAAGTATGTATTTTGTATATTAAAGTATACTAGAGTTTTAGTACAATGAATTGCAAAGAAAATTGTAAATGTATTAAACTAAGTATGGTCACAAAAATGGCAGCAGTTTGTTGTCTCATTGAATATATTAAATATGCTTGCTGATTTTGATTTTAAAGTGTGCATTGTAAATTTTCGTAATGTTTTCAATCATTAGAATTTATGTGAAGTTTTAAATTGGTCAGTTTTTGAATGATACTTCTTCAGTCTAAACATGCAGCAACAAAACTTAACTAGTTTCACTATGATTCTGAGTTTCTTGTGTCTTTCTTCTTCATATTTGTTGTCATACTGTTTACATGTTCAGTGTTAGTTTTATTTATGTGGTATATGCATCCTTGGAGTGATTTATTTACCTACAATTTGTCAGTGCATCAAGAAAGATTATTGGATATTATAAGTTCTGTGTGGTGTAGTTCATGAGTGAATCTTGAAAAACTAATGAAAGATCATAAAACTAATTTTAATAGACCATTGATGATAGATTATAAATTTCATACTTATGTTTGTGGAGGAAAGGCATTTGTATAGATATTACTTGCATTATAACCTCATCACATTTTGTCTCTGCAGAGAAGCATACTGTTTTTTTGTTATATCTTCTTCCAAACACTTTTCAATCGACCACCATTCTTTCATTTCTCAGCTGATTGACTTGAAACTTGGTAAGGTTGTACCTTTGTCCAATATACCCAGACTTGTTTTAAAATTTTTTGGTTTAGGCCTTTTTAAGGATTTTAGGGGTCAAAGGTAAAACAACCAAAAAATGTGTATTTTGGGCTTCTGTGAAGTCATATTTTCAACAATCAAGAATAAAATTGGCATAAGTATAAATTTTCATGTGCCCAACACATGGCATACAAAAATATTGGATTTACCCATTTTGAATCTTTTTAGGGAGGTCAGAGATCACAAAAAAGCATAATTTTGCAGTTTTTGGTCAATTACTTGGCTGTATTTTGATCAAGGTACATGGGATTTGGTACAAAGAAAGTTTTCTACTGGTCCCACACATGGACAAACAAAACTGGTGGACTTACCTGTTTTTAGTAATTGTAACATAATTTTAGGGTTTTTTGAAATTTACTCTCTTGCATTTTGGCCAACTTACAAAGAAACTTTTTTTTACAGGTCCTAAACAGAGATATAGAAAGTTTTGGAATTTTTGTCTTTTCTGCAATTTTTCATGAGGAGAGCACAGTTTGGGATTTGTGTGAACTATTCATGTATATGTCAACCAACTTGCATGGGATTTGGTACAAAGTTTTAGATTTTTGTGTTTCTCATGATTTTTATCAAAATTGGCCATGCTAGGATTGTGTGGCAGAGACATGTTGCATTCACCTGCAACTGTTGGAAGTAAAATTTTTTCACTTATTAGTTTGTGTGTTTGAAAAAGGCCATTATCAAACCAAAAATGTATGTCACTAAATACATCTCTCAACCTTCTAAGTTTACACACAAACATAACTCTCTGAATCCATGATTTATTGAACAGAAAATATTAAATTTATTTTTCAATTTATTTCTTGATATACAAGTATATTGTTGTTTGTATTTGACATGTGACTAGCTCCAGGACAGCAGTAAGTACTTTCACATAGAAAAGTTAAAAGCATTTTGTATTAACTGTTAGACCTACCCAGTTGTCTCACTTCTGCATCATTGTTATATGTAGGTTAATTGGGAAAGGTTTTTTGGTGGACAGCTCCTGCCTTGTGTTGGTTAATGATAATGTTTTTGGTTTTATGCTGAGTCCTTTAGGTTTGGAGAGTTGTTTTCTTATTGCTTTTATAGTACTGTTGAGTGTGGTTCTGGTGGAGGTCTTCTTAGTTTGTTGGAGTTTTCTTGGTTGATTTAGGGATGTCTTAATTATTTTTTTTTCTGTTTTCAGTAAATGGTTCACCATGGAGCTCAAAATTTTGTCACCAACAAACATAAGACAGAACCTGCTCACAAAAAACACTTTCTCTAAATATTAAACACACTGTAACAAGAATCTTGATTAATTGGCTATTAGACACTTAAAATGTAAAGAACTTAATAGAATTTTAGTACTTATTATTTTGTAAATTTTGACCTGTAGGTTTCAGTTTACCACAATTACAAGAATGACTGATGGTTGGGTAGTATTAATGTTAATATGAAATTGCTTTTTGTAATGTGTTTTCTGTTAGTTTACATATATAAATATATTTTTGGTCTGTAATAAACTTTCAAAAATTCATTTGTTATATTTAAAAAAAAACTCTGTTATTATTTTCACTTGTAAGTTAAAAATATAAACAGTTAAAAGGAGATTAACAAAAAAAATGTTTATAAGAATTAAGATAGTATTCATAATCCTTTTTGCAAGATTGAACATCTTAAGAATATGCCACTTTGTGTATACAGAAAAATTATATTTATATGTAGTTATCTTTGGAATCCTAATCCTCCTCACTTAAATTATGTTCAGATCACAAGACTGCTATGTACTAAAGCTTTAATAACTGTCTTTCTGATTTTAATCCTTTAAAGTAAAGTCAGAATAACTTACATTGGATGTGTGATTCTTTGAATGTGCAGCGTGGTTGTTTGATTGTAAAGATATTATGGAAGTTAGAACCATCAGAGCTTACATTTTTTGTGTGCTTAAACATAAAACATAACAATTTGTGTTGTGTAAGCATACATTGGTTGTCTGTTAAGACATTAAACTCAATCCCATTGTTATTCCATCATTTTTGTTTATACATTGTATTATTAAACATGAAAATTGATTCTTTAGTTTCAATGTCTATCAACTTCTTAAGCACATGTTTAAGCATACTATTAATTATGTGAGTGTTTTTGAGGATGGGTCAGTGAAGATGATAATCAGAAGAAACCATAATAGTTAAAAGACTGTCATGAACTATGCTTTGTTTAGCATTGTAGGTATTTGTTTTTGATATTTTCACTGAAATTAGTGCTACAGAATAGGAAAAAACTTACATATTAAAGAGATTATTGTACTCTCTTCTAAACTTGGACAATTTTCAGTTGGCAAATGAGCATTTTTGTAACTCACTACATTAGTTATCATTTAAATTTTGTTACTGTATAAAAATACCAAACCCTTCTTAACTTGAACTGTCATGTATTTTATACAGAAAGTCCTCATGAAGGAAAAGTCTGAATGGATTTCCCATACTACATTTCAAGCTGGGTAATCTGACCCTCTTCATTTAATTTAATTTATTTGAACAATCTTTTTAAAATTATAAACAATTTCAAATTTTACTTGCAAGTATAACATATCATAGAAGTTCTGAGAAAACTACAGTTTTATTTGTTTTTAGGCTGATTTCACTGTAATAATGAAATGATAAATAAGATATATCTTTTGTTACCAAATGTAATATGTATATCAGAAGTATCTGGTACTATACACATGTTAACCTACCACTAGTATAATTAAAAGTATAACCATTTTTAAAAAATTTTAAAAACCAGGAATGCTCATATCCAAGAAAGAAATTATCTTCTTTGTATATGTATATGTTTCTTTTTTGGGGGTGAGTTATTTTATTTAAACCACTTCAGCCAAATTTTACCAGTTTTCTGTAGAATCATATTCATTAAGTAATGGATGTTCCAAGTTTTTTATGGTTCAATTTCTGAAACCATTTCATTATCATGCACCTTTCTCAGCTTTTGCAGTTATATGTATTACCAAATTTTCATTTCAAGCTCTTTCATAGCATTTAAGATATTACTATCAAAGAAAAAAATATTGGGTATTTATATGGATGGCTGATGTTAGTTTTGCTTTAAAACCTTTTAATATTCCCCATGATATGTCATTTCCTTCTTGTTTAAAATTTTTAATACTTATCTTTGAAATTTCATTATTTTTTAAAGAAACTTTTAGGGTAGTTAACATTTTAAATAGGATGTTCTGTTGATTTACAAATTATGGAAACTTTGTACATAATCATCTTTTATTTCTGTGTAATGTGATTGTAATTCTTTTATTTGACTTTTATTGTAAGCATTTCCTGTGATATTTTTTATTCCTATTGAAAATATATTTCTGTTGAAATGTTGCTATTTTTAATGTATTAATAAAAGAACATTTCAATTTTAGTGTTATTGTCTTTTTTTCCCATTTGTATTTGTGTTATTGCATATACAGAGGTTGATTACATTATATTAAAACGATTTTGGAGTCTCACCATGTCATTACAGTCTATTTATTGCTAGGTCCAGTCATGCTCTATCTGACAACGATAGTCCTGTAGTATAGTTTCCATTGCAAAGGGCTCCATCATAAGGTTGTAATGCCAAAAGTATATAACTCCTCCCCACTGGTTTCCACAATCCACATAGTGTACAAGGATGATGGTTTCCTAGCAGCCAATTAAATAGGCAAATCTCACAAAACTCCACAGGCACTGCTGGCATTCACTTGATTGATGTGTCTTCATATGGAATCACATTAATACTTGTTTCATTTTCCATAGTTGCTTGAGGTATGCAATGATTGAAAGAAGAAGTACAAATGGAAGCATTATCTTGAAGAACCTACATCTTCTTGGCCTCATTGGCAGATGGAGATTCTTCTTGAATATTGTGTACTGTTGCCTGGATTATGTTCAGCTTTCCAGACTGACATTTGTGTTTTTGGATTCTCATCTGTTACAAGACACCACACTTTGCTTACCACAGCTGGAGTATGATATGTTGCAGTTATCTTTTTGGATAGTCTTAGTTTCACTAAGTTGATCCATACTCCTTTGTTTTTTACAATGCCATTGAGTACAAGAGATATCCTCATATTTGAAATTCTGAATTTTTATTATCAAAGAATTTGTTTGTTTGTAATTAAGCACAAAGCTACACAATGGGCTATCTGTGCTCTGCCCACCGCGGGTACCGAAACCC